>NC_141763.1:101087764-101392377 GCF_982258835.1 Parasteatoda tepidariorum
TCCATAATGATGAATATAATACGATATGTTATTAAGAATTTTTTTTTGTAAAAAAATGATTTATAAAAATATGTTGAATATACTGCGGTATGAAATATAAAAATGATGTATGACAGTTAAGAATATATTTTTTGTAGCAAAATGATAGACACAAAAGAGATTGGTATTTGAAATTATGGCTGCCGTAATAAATATTGATATTGTTAAAAACTGTAAATGCAATGAAAACAAACATTCTATATGCCAAAAAAAAAAAAAAATGGAAAAAAAAAAAATAAATAAAAGAAAGAAAAGAAACACACACATGGTTAAAGGTGCAGAAAACAAACAAACTTGCAAGTTTTTTTAAAAAAAAATTGCTGTGTGGTGTTCTTAAAAAATACTGCTTAATGTTTTGAAGTTTCGATTCAAATTCGTTAAAAAAATATTTCGAATATTTTTTTAATTCAATTTGCTAGCAACACGTTTTTCCCAAGGAGTGTGTTTCACTCTCCTTCACATTTTGATTTAAATAACTTTATATAATGAAAGAATGGTATCATTGTAAGTAAAAAAATCATCCTGCATTGTATATGCAAGATATCATTTAAGAAATAGCAAAAATAAATAATGAAAAAAAAAATTTAAGGCATTCTTGTATGCAAAAACATCATTAAAAAGTAAACAAATATTATTACATTAAAGAAATCATTAGAAACCGTGCTAGACATCATTAAATGCTAGAAATCATTTAGAAATATTCTAGAAGGTCAATTTAAGATAAAACATCATTAGAAACCGAATAAAATATCGTTGTATGCAAAAATTACAGAAAAATAAATAAAATATTAGTCTATTAAAATTTTTTCACTGGAAACTATGTAAGATATTATTTTTGCAAAAAAAAGAATAAAAGAAGAAACTATATTATATTTAACATGCGCAAGAAATTATGCTGAATTTCAAGAATTATGGTAGATTATATGATAGAATTACATGAGAGAAATTGTGAATCATATCATTTGTACAGGAAATCATCGGAAATAATGAAAGATATCATTGTAAGATTGAAATCATTAGAAATAATGTAAGTAAGCATTTACCTCAAACATTTTATTAAAATTATTTAAGATATCATCATCTGCAAAAACATTATTAAAAAGCAAACATATATTATTAGATTAAAGAAATCATGCCAGACATCATTATGCCCAAGAAATTATTAGAAATCTTGTAAAAAAGCAATATAAGACAAAACATCATTGGACGTCATATAATATAGCGTTGTATGCAAAAATTACTAGAATAAAATATAAGTGTTAGTCTATTAAGAAATAATCACAAAAAGTTATGTAAAATATCATTCTTTGCAAAAAAAAGAAAAATTTAAATAAATTACAAATAAAGACGATATGAAATTGAACATGGGCAAGAAATTATGCTAGATTTCATTAGATGCGAGTAACTATGAACGATATCACTTATATGCGAGTAACTGTGAACGATATCACTTATATGCGAGCAACTGTGAACGATATCACTCATATGCGAGTAACTGTGAAAGATATCATTGCATGCTAAAAATCATTAGAAATCATGCAAGACACGCAAACATTTCTTTAAAAATCATATAAGATATGCAAGAAGTGATCTTGTTAGATATGATGTATGCAAAATAGTAATTAATTAAGAGGTAATATAAATGCGACTCGAGAGTCACCCATCCCCTGAACCAGCAAAGCTTGAACCTAAAAAAAAATTGTAATAAATAATAAAACCCATAAAAAGTTTCAGAATTATATGCCTTTAATGTCTTTTATAGTCCATCTTAAACCAAAATCAATTTCTGATGCAGGTTACCACACAAACTCCGTCTCAAGAAGATTTTTCTCCCACTTAATTTATGACCATCTTATAACCCTAAAGGCAATCTATAGAGCGAAGGTTAATTATTTATTGACCATCTATTCGATCGTATTACTCGTTCCAACTAATAAAGTATATGAAATTCATTATGTTCTAAGAAAATTGAAAGGCGCCCTCCCTCCCCTCTTGCATTATCGAGATATTCCGATTTTATACAAGGGGGTAAATAAGGTTTATTAACTTTGACTGTACATCATCGATTAAATTGCTTTTAAAGATCGATTAATATTTTAGTAGAATTTGTCGTATGAGTTTTTTTTCTTACGGCGTTCGTTTAGTAATTCTGGTTCTTATGTTATGAGAAAAGTATTTTTTTCTGAACAAATTCTCAGAAAGAATTATGATTATTATTAAAAAGATGATAAATTTGTGGCAACGTATTGACATATTGAAGATTGTGTTTCCAAATTGATTAATATTAAAGTCACCTCGAGCAGTTTTTTCTCAGGAAATATACATCAATATAATTCAGTTAAGCTTGCTTAAATTATAAGGAAGGCGTGATTTTTCGACCTTTATTACATATTTTTAAGAGAGTAACATTTAAAACGTAATAAAAAACATTTCTAACGTGAGAATTACTTCAAAGTTATATTAAATGATGAGTTCTTAAGAAGATTATTCTCTGAAAATATGATACAAATTTTCAGTGATAAGTTAAGTCGAAATGTCGTAGCAGACAAATGATTTATTTAGAGTTTTATGTGTTCGACTCACAATTTGACGAAACTTTATGATTACAAAATTTTATTTCTGGGTTAAAGTATTTGGTAGTTAATTTCTCTTGCACAAGTGGATAGTTTTAAATAAAAGGGGTGAGTCATAATTATTAAAGAGGCTTGATATTCTTCAAACATTTTGGGCGTTTAACATTATTTTGACGCAATATGTTGCATTTTTTTTTAATGTCTAATGTCTAAAAAATTTTAACCATTAAAAAGCAACAATCTCACAGGAAAAATTGACCCTCAAAATTGCAAAAACGGATTTGTTAACAGATAAAGCTTAAACTCCTAAAAAAAATCGTTGTTTAAACTCAGTACAAATGTTTTCAAACACATCTGATATTTAATAATAATTCAGAAATTAAGTGGTTTATTTTAAATGCAATACTTAAAATATTTGAAAACGTTAGCGAAAAAATATGTTAAGTAAATTTTAATATATTAAAAAAAACCCAACATTTTCGGTGTTAGTAGCCAGTAATCTCTTTACAAAATATCCATTGAAAATATATTTCATAAAGTAACATCAATTACAACTACTTCATGCAGTAAATATTTTGTATTTATAAACCATCATAAGAATAAAATTGAGTCAATAATTGAGTACTAAAAAATTGAGTCATTTTAAATTGTCACTTAGCGCGTTCTTCCACTAAGCATCGAATCCTTGATTATTTTCACGATTGTCATTGAACACGTTTTTTTCCCCTATAAATGAAACACTGGAATAATTTTAAGATGTCCACCCACTAAGCACTTCGATTGCAGAAAAATTATTTTACACTTTTAAAAATTAAATTAAATTTAAGTAAAATAATCAAAAAACTAAAATTTTAATAGCTAATATTTTATTGTAAAATTACTTTCAAAAACTGTTATCATTAAAAGGTGTTTATGCAAATTTCCCTCATTTCATTCTTTTTATTTGTATCTAACTGTACAATTTACAAAACAATACTAATCTCAACAAAATGTTAAGAGTGTGGTAAGAGCAATTTACGAAATTTACAATAAAATCTTAGTGCATGATTTAGAAGAATTGCGATGATCCATTAAGTCATCGTTAAAGAGTTACTAAGCACGAACCTGACTGATTATCAAACTTTGTTAGAGACATCAAGGTGCCAATCGATCAAAATAAGAACTTGGAAAAGTACGAAAAAAAAGAAGAACGAAATATGGCGATTTTGCAAGCTTGCTTTGAACCATCATTTAGATTTTTTTGTTCCGAGGTAAAACAGATAAAGGTATTACTGTGCAAACAACCGCCATTATCAGTTTTGCTTTTTATTTTATTCTTTTCCCTTAAAAGACCGAGATTTAAACCCGGAAATGTGTATTTACCGATGCAGAGATAGGAATAGACCTACGGCCTACCTCTGGTCTCTTTACCTTTGAGGAGAGTCTTATCTGCATTGAGGTCTCCTTTGCATGAGAGACAAGATGAGGGAAGAGAGGGGAGACAGAGTAAATAAATAAATGAAAAATGCATTAATGCTCCCTCTTTTTCTGGGGTAAATGATGATGAAGTTGAGTTTAGATGATGAAAAACAACATTTTTAGACTCATAGTTTATTCTTAAGTTATTTCACACTGAGCTACATGATTCTTACAACAAATCTTAATAGTAAAACATCAAATATTATGCTTTATTTTATCTCATACTTTATTTCATTCAAATTGCATTCCTATTTCATATAAGCATCACATTTTGCCTTACAATAAATATTTGAAGCAAATAAAAATCCTTTTAAAAGAGTCTTTTTATTAAAAAAAGACGTTAAAGTGAGGAACAAAAGCAAAATTGTTTTGAGGAACCGATTTTTAAAGATCACTTTCAATTTTAAATTTCGTTCAACTTTTATCAATTTTCAAATTTTATCTACATTTGAGCCTTTTCGCATTCTTATTTCATTTAATAAATTATTTAATGTAAGTATTATACTTTGCACAACATCAACTACTAGTTACCTAAAAAAATTGTCTTAACGTGTCGTGTCGTGTTTATTAACTTATTAAAAAAAAGGTTTTTAAAGTGAGGAAAAGAACTTAATTTTTTTATTCTCATATGAAGATTTGAAGTAGGAAAAAGAGAGAAAATAAATAAATGATAAGTTGAGTTTCAATATAAGATGAAGTAAAGTATTTCTTATTATTATTATTGCTAAGTAATAATTATTAATATAGTGTTAGAATAAATGTTTCATTAAAAATCGAAGGGAAAAGTTTTAAAATTCTTTACGTCAAACAAATGTGATCTTATTATTTGTGTCTAAACGATACTATCAGAATAAATTAACTTATGTCCAAGAAAAAATTCCCAAAAATTAGAATTTTGTTTAAAAATATGTTGATGTGATACCTGCAAGTGACTTAGTGTGGATATTTTGATCCTGATTGGTTGTTGAAACATGGCATTTGCTGACGTTAGCAACTGTTCTTTCCATTCTATTTTGAGAAAGCGAAACCCGTCAAGTATTAGTTCTCTTACATTCTATATTCTTATACAAAGATTCTTTCACAAAAATTTCACTAGATTTTTCTTACCTAACACAAAGAAAGACACGAAGCGATATAGAATGTAAACAAACTAATTATGCATCGAAGTTTCTAGGAACACAAAACAAAAATATAACCAGAATTTAATAAAATACGTAAACAAATAATAAATTTAAGTTAAGTAAAAGACGTAGATGAGACATAATCATCAAATTCGATGCGCGCTACGGAGCTGTATTTAATTAACTTCACGTTGATTAACATTCTAACTTATGTGGAGAAACGTAACTCAACTTTAACACGCCATTTTGCTTATAAGCGAAATTTTCAGCTGGCGCTGACTTCATAGGTCAAATGTGTGGGTATCCGTGATCTTCTTCTTCTTGAAGTCCAATTACCCAATTATTGCTGAATAGGAAAACTCGCCATTCATACATTTAAAAGATATTTTCAGAAATGATCTTATAAATCGTTACTAATTTATCAGCTATTGCCGCCACAAAACCCTGTTACTTTTATTTTGCAATAGAAATTTAGAACTTGCAAATGATTCCTAAAATTAGTCATTTTTAAAATTGTTTTCTGAAATAAATGTTCCTGTTTTAAAGTTTTATTTTTGAAGGAGCCCACATAGAGTAACTTTCAATCTTAAAAAATATTCTACGACTAAGAATTGGGCATTACTTAAAAGCTAATTTCTATATATTTACACAGAAAAATATGAACGTGGTGTTTCTTAAACATTATGAGTTACTTTAAAATTTTACTATTTTCATTGAGTTAATTATTTATTTCCTGATTTTGGAAAAAGCTTCCTCCAACTTAAAAAGTATTTTATAGGCTTAGATAAAATATAACTCTTATGAGCATATTTTCAAATGTAATAGATATATGGCGTAAAACATTATCTTCTATAATTTTAATAAAGTAGAAGAGTATGATATGAAATGTTATGAAAACTTTATCTCTCAATTTTAAATCTACGATTTTCAAAGAAAGTTTTGAAATTTCCATATTGTTTGGTAATATTTTGAAAAAAATGATTTGTCATCTAAACAAAGCCGTAGATGTTAAATTACACTTTATTTCGTATATTTGATTTCAAATGTTTGTATGTTATACGAGCGTTTTTCTTAAGAAACTTGAGTTCTTTAAAGAAGTCGGCTTATAGTGTGATAAAACAATATGTAATTCTATAAAATTAAATAACCGGTTAATACTGAGCATTCACTTCAAGTTTCATTCTTCTTTAGAGCACTGAATTCAAAGCAATAAAAAATAGTTGGTTTACATAGCAGGATTCACAGAAATGAATAACCGAATATTTAATAATTATATTTTCGAAGCTTTATATAGTGCAATAAGTATTATACGAAATTAAATATAGATATGCCGCGTTTTTTCTTCAGTTACAATATCTGAATAATTTTGGTACACAACAGACTACTAATCTACACATTTGTTACCCACTTAGCTGTATCACATTGTTAGTGGTCTCTTAATACTGCACAAATGTGTTCTGAAGTCACATGGAGGAAGGTTCGGAGAACTTGGTGGCCATTTTTGATTAAAGATGTCACTCAACCAAAACAACGTTTACGAATCATCAATAACGAAAACACAACCAATACTTTAACGCATGAGTGAAGCGTTAGGAATCATTGAGAATATTAAACTACAAATTGGGTTTGAACTTTGAACGTTAAATGCGCTAGTCATTTTAAGCAAAGAAAAAATAAAATAGCAGGATGCGAAACTTCTTTTATTAAAAAACTTAAAAACGTATTGTAAGATATATCTGGTTCTATAGTTCTAGTATATTCCCAACTTAAATTACATAACTTAAGGTAAAAGACATTCTAAATAAATTATTTTCCATTTTTGTAAGACAAACGGTTGCTATAGCTACCGGTAACGTATTTTAAAACTTTTGCGTCTTTAACATATTGTCGTGATTTTGCTAACAACATGATTACAACATTTGGTTACACACGATAATAACACGAACAACATGATTATTAACACGATTTTGCTCGATTATAGATTAAATGTCAACATTTTTGAATGAGACAAAACTGGTAGATTTTTTTTATTTAATTTCGCGTATCAGTGTATTTGATTCGCTTCATTTTAGTCAGTGTAATAGTTTCTAAAACATTAATATTTAAAATTGGGTAATTCAAAGATAGATAAGGACACCCGAATGCAAAATCAAATGATGATAGTAGGTTACTTGATGCACAATACTTAAACACAGTAGAACTTCACTATACTTGACACAATTATATACCTTCGTTTATATGAATTTTTTTTTCTGCATCAAGAGAGATTTCTTTTTTTTAAAAAAAAAAAATTCCAATAAACGCATTAAAAAATGGAACAATCTATCAAAACTTTTTTGAATACAACTGTTCATCAGCTGATACAAGCTTCTTTAAAAAAATAGATAAAGATTATTTTTACACAAGAAATAAAATAAAAGTAAACAATAATCTCTGACGTTTGTTTTCTATGACACAATAACAATCTGTATAACATACTCTCGATTGGAAAAATCAAAATTTTTAACTTGCCAAGATGGGAAATTTTCTCGACTTTTTATCTGAAGCTTTCGTTTTATCATTAAAAGCACTTCAACTATTATCTATTAAAAATCTGAGGGAAGTTTTGATATGGGTCAGTGAGATTTATATTAATCTTTCTTTTATCTGCTAATTGCGGTGGGGCTTTCTGGCGCCACGGCAGCTGATAAAAAATATCAATTTTTTTATAGTTAAGCTTCGAATTCTGGTTAACGCTTACATCAGTACGTACTTGAAACAAAAGAATTTGATTGGTTGGCGATAAAATTGAGGAATTCTTATCCTGTGATATTTTACTCTAAACATGTATATTTACAACACACTTTAGTGTTTAGTTATGAAATGGGTAAATTGTCAGGCGTAGTCAAAAAATATATTTTTTTAATATTTTATTTTAGAAACGTGATAATTTTATAGCTTTATCGAAGTTCTAGAAATGCGGGATGAAAGTTCAAAAATACTTTTATAGTTAACACGGCTTCCAGAATCCTATATTTATTCCGAAAATGCGTTTATTCCAAATACAGGGCGAATTTGTTGAAGATTTAATAAGGCGTCAAATTAAACCAGATAATAGAGTGTACTATAATTAAAAGAATTAATTTGCACTGTCATACACATTAAAAAAATGGTCAAAACAACCAGAATATGGATAAATTTACCGTGTTTCTGAGTACACCAGAAAGCTCGCACCAAAATGTCATAATATGTAATAAAATTTAGTAAATGTGGTAAAATTTGTTTATTTTATCAAGCTTTTATCTATCATTTTATCACGCTCAATTATATGCTTTTTACGCCAATCTCTAAGAAATCTTAGAAAATGCATAAAAAGCATTTATTCGATTTAAATTTACTTCTCAGTTTTGTATTTTTTACTGAATGTTTGATAATAAGAACTGTAATTTTGAAAACTGGAACTTTCGGTAAACGGTTACCCTATCAACGGAAAAATTACTAAATGAATGGTTGAATTACCCTATATTTAGGTTTTTATTACTAGAATTATGCTTTTTTTATTAGAAATGTCAGTATTATACAGTACAGCCGTTTTAGAAGATATTTTTTGCTAGTGTAATATCAAGTTGTATTGTGTTCCCATACGCACAGTCATCATATTTTCATAATGCAAAATTCGAAATTTTTGATAGGATATTCGATATACCCATATTAAATATACAGAAGTTTACCATATCAAATACCATATTATCTTACTATATATAAAAATCTAATGATGTCACAGTTTTGAATTGTTGTCGTTGCATTTTTATTGGCCGGAAAATCACATGATAGGATCCAGATGACCCACAGTCATTTTCATATTGGTTTGGCTATCATCAGCATAAAATTGATATAAATCATAACGTTATTGATTTCCTATAAATGTTTCTCCCCCCCCCCCTAATTTAAAGGTTAAAATTACATGTTCTGTTTACATTAACATACTATAATGAATGACGGTTAAAGATAATCGTGAAAGGATTTAGACTTTAACTTTAAGCTTCATTCACAAAGTGATGAATACAAAAATTGTATTTAAAATATATCCATCCGTTTGGTAAGCAAACGTATTAAATAACACTTATGAACTCACCAAATTTGTTCCAAAAATATAATTTTAATTTTAGGTGTTATTTTAAAAAAAAATTGCTTAGAAAAATGATTTATGTTGACTAGAGAAATGTTTGAAAGTGGGAAGTGGAGACCCAAGTGTTCTTTTTAGTACATATATTTTAAGTTGAATAATTTCAACTGTTCTATGAGAAGAAACAGCAATTATTGGGAAGCAATCATCGGGGTTGTTGAGAGTCAGTGAAAAGGAGGTACAGCGTCCTGTTGTAAAATAATGAATCATACAATTGGGAAAATTCGTTGCAAGTTTTCAAAGTTTATCCATGTTATTGTGTACTTTTGTTCATGAGGAACTATTGAAGAGAATCGAATAATTGAACTTAATATCCTTATTCACCATTAATATCTAACTCAATTTTTTTCTCTCAATAATATCTTGTAAACTAGTGTTTTGCTTTTGTAGCAAGTTGTTTCCTTGAATTCAGCACTTTAGTAAGTTAAAATAAGCTACTGAGTCATCCAAAAATTGACTTTAAATTCCCCAGAATTTTTTACATTATATTTTTAAACTCGATCTTCTTATTTGTGAAATAACCATGCTTTTAGTTTTCAGTGTTTTTCGCATTTCACTTTTTGGCGCGTCTTCACTTAGTAAAAATAAAACAATCACAAACATCCCTTTTTTCTTTAGTTGTTGTCGTTGTCTGGATATCTTTCCCCCACCTCAAAAAACCAAAGCACGTGAAGCGGCTGATCTTTGTCTGTCAAAAGGGGTGGGCAGATTTACTTAAGAACTCGTTCTGGCACACGACGTTCTAACGATCCCACGACGTCTGAAAATGAGCTCTGTGCGACGTAAGGGATCGACGTTTATTTATGCTGTAAAAGGACTTCAGTTGACTGTCACCTGTCGAAGTGGAGACGTCCAAGTTGATCTCTCTGTCTATCACGATACATTTCGCATGTGGTAATGTAGATGTCAACACTTAATGTTCCGTAACTTTAAAACCATCCATCTAATTGAATTGAAAATATGAATGCAAAACGAGTAGAATCAAGTACCGGGAAGATTTTGTGGTAGTTGTGAAAAGATTTTGTGATTTTAAGCATCGTCACACTGAAGGTCCGCTGGTCAAGTCACCAGATCCTTCATTCACAAGGAAAAATACTTAGAACAGACATATACTATATTGAATGACAATCTATCAGCATCGAGCTTGTCTCCTCAAAGATAATTTCTATCATTGACACTATCCAGATTGTATCTTATGATATCTCGTTTGTTTTTACGGACCCTATCTAGCATCTCGCTCATGAGCAATATCCAACACTCTCTGGATTGTATTTCATGGTTAATATACAGCATTGATAATATCCTGATTGTTGGTCTATATCTAACATTACCGAATTTTTTTTCCTCACTTCATTGTAAATATTCCGATTGTCTTAGATGGACACTATCCCGCGAGTTCATCAGGGATAATATCTAATATTGATATGATACCCCATGTCTATTATGGACACTATCTGACATTGACACTATTCCACATGTCTCTCATGTTCAATGCCTATCATTGATATTATCTTGCTTTACCATCAGAACAAAATCTATCTTCTTTAATATTTCGCATGTCTGTGATAGATAATATTGAAAATATCTTGCTGAACAATGTGTGACACGAACAAAACATGGAGTGAACAATATCTAATATAGGCAAGATTCCTCTTTGACAATGTCCCGAATGAACCCAATATCTAATAGTGTGAATTTCTCAATTGTAAATTCTATTTAGAATGGACAATTCTATTCCAATTGGGCTTCCATTTTTAATTTTTAAGAATAAACATCCGATTTTGTTGGCCTGATTTTTCCCGAACTCATTTACTTTTCGCCTCACATATTTTAAAATAATCAGAGGTTGTGTTTGAGGGTTGGTTAGTGCAACGATTATGCCATGTTCGAGCCATGGGGGATAGAACGTTCGCCTTTCAATGAGGTGAACCGTGTTCGAAGTCGATACGAATTTCTCCCCCGGCTTACACCGACCACAGTGCTGACGTAAAATATCCTCAGTGGAAGACGGGCTATCGTCCCCTTGTCGACAGGTTTCGTTACATGGAGAGGAAAACTACGAGGTTTTCGTAGTTTTCCTCTCCATGTAACGAAAATGTGGGTTAGTTCCATCAGAAAACTCCTCCACAAAAGCGAATTTCTTCCAATACTTGTTCCAAGAGTTCCCTTGTCTTCTGGATTGAATTCAAAATTACAAAGCTAACGGAGTTGAACATGACTAGTTGTAAGCTTGAAAATTGGTTCGGCTGTTTAACAACGGTTATGAAATAAATAAAATAAAAAACGCCATCGCTTTGTTTTGCACAAATGAAATATACGCTATTATATTTGAACTAATAATCTTCTTTTTAATTTTCTTCAAATCACGAACTTTGAAATAGAATCATTTTTAATTAAAAGTTTAAATATATTTCACCGCGGATTTTGTTATTTTTTTTATAATTCTTTTAGATAATATTCTAGTAAACTTTATTTTCGCAAATCGAAGTAAACAAATAATTGGTAAAATTCTCATTTACATCAAATCGCGTAAAATCATATATGTATACAAAATCATTAAAAAAAAAAAAAAAAAACTGAAAAATATATTTTTAGTAACATTAATAAAAATCGATTGTAAATACAGTCAAACCCCGCTATAGTGAACACGTCTTATAGTGAACTTCCGGATATAGTGAACGAAATGCTCGGTCCCGTGCCTTGCTATACAGGTATAATGTTATTTTTAGTGGATATAGTGAACCAAAAAAGTGAGGAAGTTGGATATAATGAACTTTTTTCTGTCTTCGACTGATTTCCCCCCTATTTTCTCTGTAATAATTTTGAAATTTCTACTTCAAAATAAATGCATATACCGATTTTTAAAACTATCTATAGAAACTACTTTTATGTGCTCGAATGGAAGGTTAGATAGGTTTAAAGAGCGGAATAACAGAAATTCAGGAAAAATTATCTGAGAGTCGGGAAGTGTTTCCATATCTGATGTTGAGGATTGCTTATTAGCTAAACATTACTAATTTTTATTTGTACGTAAGACGAAGAGTGATGAAAAATAACACATTTTTTGCTACTACATAATATTTTCAGTCATTTATATGAATATAATGTAATAAAAGGGAGGAGTTTGGGAACTATTAGTAAATTGCCTGCGTAACGGATATAGTGATCTCCCGGTTATAGTGAACCAAAATTTCGGTCCCTTGAAGGTTCACTATAGCGGGGTTTGACTGTATAACAGTTTAAGGAAGCAACTTAATAAATAATCTGAAATTGCATTTATTCATTTTTTGAAATTTGATTCACCAGCATGTTTTTTTGTTATCATATTATGTTTAATTAAGAACACAGGTAATTGCTTATTTTTCGGCCTGCTTAGTAAAACCAACCGAATATGCTATGAATCATTCAACTTAAAAAAAAAAAAAGATTTGTTGTTTCTCTATTTTATAAAAAGGAAACAAAACAAACATCGTTTTCTAAAATAACTTCACTCCCCTTCTTACTAAGGCGATGACAATATCTAAGAACAGATCTCGAAATTCGAACAGTTTGTTCGCGAAGGAGCAAAAATCTTCACGTTGATGTAAAAAAAAAAAAGAGAGAGAAAGGGGGTGGTTGAGAGAAACTTGAAAACGGAACTTTTCTTGTTCGCGTACCGTTTGAAGTCATGAGTGCGCAGTCCTGCAGATAGCAAAACCTTCGATCTGGTCCGTAAGCCAACCGAAAAAGCGAAACGTTTTCGCGGCAGGGCTGTTTCAGTGTTCGAAATGCATCGGAGTGTGATAGGGCTGTTCCTTACTTGCTCGTTCGATTTGTTTTCCTTTATCGTTTTCTGGCTTGACTCATTTTCGACGTTGATAGGTTGAACTACATATTATTATTTGGATTGAGTCCTGTAATTAGTTTTTATCTGATTTGCAAAATCGATAAGTGTGACTTTGCCGAAAATTTTATTAGTATAAATTGGTGTGTGCTTCGCCCTTATCAGAACCGTGAAAGGAGAGTAAGGGGTCAGAACAATCCAGCCCACAATTTACATTGAAAACGAAAACTCTATAAAAATTCATTTATAAAAAATATCGATTATAAAAAATATCGAAATTATCCGAATTAAATATCAAAATCAACAGGAATAACAAAAAAATTTTGAACTTAAAAGGAAGTTAAAAAGTCAGGAAAATCAAATACGAAATAAAATAAATAAATAGTAAATAAAAAAGTTAATTAATAATAAATAAGAGGGAAAATAAATAAATATTTTAAAGAAAAGAATGAATCTTCTCTAAATAGAAGTATTTAACTTTTATAATAAGGATAAAAGTTTTCGTTAAAAATTTTTTTTCATGCCAACAGAAATAAATATTTGTCAATTATTATTAATAATCCAAACAAAGTGATTCATTAATGTAACTAGAAATTTTTTTCACACCCATTAAGATATATGTTATATGTTAATATATAAAGATGTGTAATGAAGTAAGTATACCATCACGTAATCAATAAAATTCAAGAAAAAAAAAATTTTTTTTCCTCACAGATTCCTATAAAAATCAAAAACATTCTACTGAAATATGAAGAACCGGATGAGTCTTCCATTTGGGCTATTTCGTATTTTCAAGTAGTATAACTTGATTTTTATTCTTTTAGTTGGGATATGTACTAAGGAGGAAATTTTTGTTTTATAAAAATTGCATAAACAATATGAAGAGCGGAATACCTGATATACAATCGAATTATGTGAAAGTAATTGTCATAAGCCTAAATGAAGAAAGAGTTCACGTAATTTATGCTGTTATGACTATAAAACAAATGTTATGAAAAGTTATGATTAAAGCTAAACAACGCGAATAAATCACAAATAATGGCAAATCATTTTATCTCTAAATTAATTATAGCTTGGTAAACAATTAAAGGTAAAATTACCAACAATGTCTTAATTGCATTTTTAGTGCCACTAAACAATGTGAATAAAGTACAAATAATGCTTTGTGTGCTTTTGTGCCACTCATTACGAAGAGCACAAATAATTGTGGAAAATAAGCAAGTTTTTTTTTTAAATTTTATTTTATAATTCATATTAATTTGTGACAGTCGTGGACACAATTGTTTGGGTTTACGACTACTCAAGTATAACTCCGTTTGAACCCAATCCAGAAGACAAGGGAACTCCTGGATCAAGTATTGGGAGAAACTTGCCTTCGTGGAGGACTTTTTGATGAAACTAACACGCATTTGCGTTACATCTACAGGAAGAGCACGAAAACCTCTCACGGTTAGCGTGGCGGCAAGGGACTCTATCAGTCTACCAATGAGGATGTTTTACGTCAGCACTGTGTTGGCGCAAGACGGTTGCGGAATACGTATCGAACAGTCATCGCTGGGATTCGAACCCGGTTCACCTCATTGGAAGGTGAACGTTCTATCCCTCGACCAATAAAGGCTAAAAAAATAGTTTTTGCTTGATTAAAAACTTCGCGTCAAAAATATACAATTTAGAAATAACAGTCGACATGTTTGAAGACCTCGAAAATAGGCGCCCGCCTATTATTTTCGAAACAGTCATTTAATGGAGAATAACAAATTGAATTGAAAATCTAAGGAAATCAAGAATTTAAACAAGAGAAATAAAAAGGGACACTGGTATAAGTTTGGGTTTCTGTACTGGCAATTTGAATAAAGAAAACAATACATGAACACTGACAAACTCAGTACTTGAGGCAGAATTATTCACTTTGGCTGAGGATTCAGAAAATTTGAAATTTAAACTGATAAAATAATAGGAAAAGAAAGTTGCCGGATATCTGTACTAGTTATATAAGAAAACTAGAAACTAAAAAATGGGAAAACGCTGATTTGTGGAAAACTTAGTAACTGTGGCTGAGAATTAAGAAATTTAAGAACTTAAAATAGCGAAACAAACGGAAAAGTGGCCATTCGACAGCAAGAAGTTTGGATATCTGTATTGTAATTTTGAAAAATGAAAATAATTTCAAAGGACTCTCAAACCCAATAATTTGTGTAAGAATTAACAATTTTGACAAATTTAAGAATTTAAAAGACGAAACAAAAAGTAAAGTGGATGTTAGGCTGCAAGAAGTTTGGATATGTGGATCGGCGTTTTAAAGAGAGGGGGAAAAAAAAGAAGAATTTTTAACCTCAGTAATTTGATGACAGCTGCAAACTTAAGTATGACGCCGTTGGTTTTCTAATTGATTAGAGGTTAAAAAGAATAGAACTAGGGAAGACGAGGAGAAGTTGAATTAAAAAAAAAAAATGGCTACCTGAAAAAAAAAAACAGGAAAAGAAAAAAAAGGGCTGTAATCATGGCAGCTGGGAGACATGGGGTGGTTTCTATATTTATGATGTTAGTTGGGGGTCTTTTGATTACAGCGTAGCTTCTGCGGGGAAATTGTTTTTTATGTTCCATTTAGATTTAATAAAGGAAAAAAAAAACTAATGAAAACTCAGTTTCCTTTAAGATACGCTGAAGTCTAAAGAATATATCTTTTTCTGTTAAAAGAAAGCATAAATAAGCAACTCAAAAATCAGTAGTCTACGAATATTTACCATACATTTGAATAATTTGACTATACTATGCCTAATTTCTTAGGTTTAGCGCACAATTTTATGTAAAGATTAAGAGTCAACAAAAGTTAAACTAAGCGAATACCATAAGAAATTAAATAAATTACTAGTTTACATTCTTTAAAATGCGATGTAAAAATTTTAATACATTTAAAAAAAATTCTGTAAAGTGTTTCTATTGCATATGCGTAAATGAAATAGTATATGAGATAAGAAATGCAGTAAGTGATTTATGAGTGATTTATAATAATTATATAAGTAAAGAAAAACTTCTTTGAAATATCATAGATATGATTATTTGCCCAATTTATGAATGCAGCGTAAATATTCTGTGTTTGTATACAGATATTTATAACCTAATATCGGTTTAAAGTTGTACATTGTAAAGAAGGCAAAAACTGCGACTAAAATACATGAAATTAAAATTTTGCTTCGAGCTTCCACCTCTATTACAGAATCTTTATTACGTTAATTAGATATTGTAATGAATATAGATTATCAAAAATTCTTGAAAATTTGTTAAAAAATTTAGAGTATGTTTAACCGTAATATCTTTCAAATTGGCTGTAACGTTGATAGGGTGATAATATGAACCTTATTATACCATCATTAACTTGATTATAGGACATTATTACTGTTATACTTGAACGAAAATACGGTTAAATTTAACTACTTCTTAAGATAACGGAAAATTGTTGCCGTGTTACGGTTTAATGTATCGATATTATGGTTCAAAGTTGAACTAATGTCTTTGACAGTGAAAAGGTTAAAAAAGAATATTTTTGCAGATTTTGTGGCAGATATTTCTTTTTTTTTTTTAAAGTAAAAAAAAAAGAGAAGTTATTAAAAAAAGATAAAAGTAGGAAAAATTTGAGTTTATTGAAGCATTTTTAAGAAAGATGTTAGTTGCAAAGTATAAAAATTATAAATAGTTTTAGTTTTTTTTTTTAATTTTGAAAAAAGTTTTCTTAATAGAACCAAAAAGATAAAATAAATTGCTTGAATTTATTAATAAATAAAAAAAAAGTCAAACCTCTCTCTCTCTCAACAGGAAAGTATAAGCGAAAAAATGACGAATGGTTGAAAATTGTCAAAAAAGAAGACTCATATTTTTTTTATAACTACATTGTTATAAACTTGAAGTGTGTTAAATATTTTTCAATATTAGGGGGATAAGCCCCCCTCTTTACAGACACTCACCCACCCCGATGATTTAACAAATCTTGGCAATAATTGCAATTTCTTGACATAAAACAGTTGAAATTATTCGACTATAAATATATGTAGGGGAGAGTGGGGTCAATTGTAACATTTTTTACTTAACTATTTTTAACTAACAAAAAATCCAATATATTATTAGTATTAATTGACAGACGAGTAAAGTAGACTATCCTCTACTAGAAAAAAAAATAAATACCTAATTTTAAATGTTATTATATTAGTTATTAACAATTTTTGACAGTCGAGCACTTGTTACAATTGTCCCCACTTACGGGGTCAATTGTAACAGTTCATAAAATCAACTAAAACATAGTTAATTATACATAGTATCATAGTTGTGATATATTTCTTTATTGATCAAAATAGTAGCGATATTTTAGGAGTTAAAATAATAATGAGCAGAGACCTAAAGGGTTAAATTTTTAAACTTTAAGGGGTTAAAAATTTTAATTTATGCTGTGAAAGGTGACAAATAAAATAATGCACATGCAACATAATATAAATGCTATAGGAAACTATTGGTGGTTCTTAAAGAGTTAAGTAATGGTTTGTAAGCATAAGATTATTTATTTTCAGCTGTTACAATCGTCCCTTTACTTATTGTTACAATTGTCCCCAAGACGCCATTTCAGCTTCATTTGTTAAAAACAATGCTAGTTAATTAGCAAAACTAATCTTTTTTTTATTGAAATGTTAATTAAGGTGTCCACTTACATATTCGGTTACTAATTTTTATTTGTTTAAACAAAACTACTTTGTTACAATATAATATTCTAATACCAAAAAAAGTACTTGCGTGGTGTGAAAATATCTTTAGTGATCTAACTCTTTCAAAAGTACATAAAAATGATTGCCATCAGGGGTGTAGATGTAGATATATTAAATACACCTTATGCGCCACCTAGGAACCAAATCTAGAACCCGACACTCGAAATTTTTGCTCTGTTACAATCGTACCCTGTTACAATTGACCCCACTCTCCCCTACTAAAAAGAACACTTCCCACTTTCAAACATTTCTCTCCCTTATGATACTAACATTAATCATTTTTCTAAGTAATCATTATTTGAAATAACATTTATAATTAAAAGTATATTGTTATAACATATTTAATAAGTTCACTTAATATGTTTGCTTACCAAACGAACAGATGTAAATACAATTTCTGCATTCATCACTTTGTGCTGAAAGTCTGAATCTTTTCACGAATCTCCTTAACCGTCATTCATGATTGTATATCAATGTCATTTGCACCAAAAAATAATATTTGTAAAATGGTTATTAAGATCAGGGGGAAAATATACTTGAGGATGCCACTTGGCGAAATTGGCGACTTATTTTTGGCGCCATACTTGCTTGCCCGGAACACCGTGGTAACTCACAAACAGGACATTTATATCTATTACTAATTAAACCTTCATTCATACACCAGTCAATCACTGCTTTTTTTTTCATTGTTATTAAAATCGTACAGAAACTTAAGATTTATTTTATTGACAGTATTCATTTTTAGTACCAGAAACAAAAATAACCTTACCAGCCGGTATCCAAAGTAGAACGAACGGATCTCTGAAATTACATTTAAAAATTCACTTAAAAACAACGCTAAATTCTAAACTAATCAGAATCACGATTAAAACCTAAACCAATCAGAATCACGATTGGTTTTCAACATCGCCCAGCTTGGCAATCAATCGCGATCACAACTTGGCGGGGGCACCCTCAAGTATAGTCTACCCTAAGATCAGACACTAATTTAAATAACTTTATATTAAAATGTAACTTAGAATTACTTTATTCTAACAATTATAATAATAAAAACAATCCTTTTAAACTCCTAATTTAGAACTTTATAATAGCAGTACAGGTAAATACCTTTAAATTAGAGAAACAAAAAAATATTTATAAGAAAACAATAACTGAATGACTTATATCAGTTTCATGTTCATTACAACCAAACCAAAATGAAAACAGTTGTGGGAAAACTGGATCCTATCATGTGATTTTCCGGCCAATAAAAATGCAACGACAACAATTCAAAACTGCGACACCATCCGTAGAGTTTATAGAGTAAGATTCAATGAACAATAATGAAGGGCCAAATTTGCTGCTACCTGAATGTGCTGTCAAACTGAAAGCTTTTATTTTTAAATTTTATTTAGCAACAATGTGGTTCAACGTTAATAAAAGCATGCTTAAGTTAATATTTAATTGACACTTGACGTTATTAAAGCTTAATTAAATGGGCATTTATACCGATATTCCAATACCGATATTAAGGTTCAACGCTGAACTGATTTTTGTGAAACTATTCATTTTTATTCATATTCTGAATAATAATGAATGCTTACATTATTATTATTCAATATTATTATTTTAATGATACTTCTATTTTTATTAAGTATCCATTTTCTGAAAATTTTATTTTCCTAAAATACGTTTTTCTTTTCATTTATCATTCATGATAATTTTTTCAAAATTTCAATTTGTCGAAAGAAAGTAACAAAAAATAAGTGAACAGCAATTTTAACACAATTTTTTTTTATTTATTAGATGCATTAACTTACACCTAAAGTGACATACTAATGACTTCGTCGTCTAAAACTTCAAACAAAGAGATAACTTACACAATTAAATCAATAAATTCAAAGAACTTAACAAATCACGTGCTAATGAGCTCCCAAACTGTCATATTTGTTTACCTCATAAACAATAACGCCTCAAAACGACTTCATTCGAAAGAATGACCAAGTCAGAACGACACCAAAAAAGCAAACGATATCGACGACTTTAAATGATTCGAAACAATCGACTTCATCTGCATCGAAAAAAAAAAAAATGTTTTCGAGAGCAGGTTAATTGAGAGGGAAACTTTGATGAACCTCGTCTCTAATTGCTTCAGAGACTGGTCATGTGGGATGCGTTGTGATTAGAACTCGAAGGCATATTACGTCGGTCTCCCATGTAAAAAATCACTTCTTAATCTTAATTGAAGGTGTGGTTGGGTATCGAGGTTATCAGAAAACTGTGTGAACAAATTTTGGTCCTTATAATTACGGATTAGCGACGATAGGGGAAGCTTTTTTTGATTGAATTGTAATCCTGTAGGTCTTCGAGCCTATTACACGCAGAAGACATCATGTTTTGAAGGATTTCAGACGTTGTCAAAACGATATGTTTCGATTTTATTAATAAATGTGGCTTTAACGTTATCGTTAACATTATTCTTTGTCGTTGTTACATGTAATGCCGAATAATATATAATTGATAGTCTGATGTAAAATTCATAGTGAGAATCTCCATTTGCATTGTTATTTCTTATTTATTGAATATTATTACTGTTTATTTATTATTATTATTTTATTTTTATTATTTATTCATTTTCCTACTTAATTATTTCTTATTTAATTATTTATTATTACTTATTCATATGTTTTTTAAATATTTATGTAGACGAATTTTTAATATGAATCTTACTTTAGCTACATTGTTGGAAATTTAATGGAAAAATGGTTAATTAACAATTTATTTAATTGTATTTTACCATATTAAAAAAAACAGTCAAATAGCCACTCAAACCGTTAAGCGAGAAAAAAAAATTTATAACTACTTTCACCTAATACGGTTAAACACCAAAATTTTATGGCACGAATATGACTTAATGAAGCCATTTAGTTCCTCGGATGTGGGTACATTGATTATAGCCGAGAGGGCTAATCTGTCAATCCCATGACTAACAGAACTGGGGTCCCAGATTGACATAATATTTCCTCCCTTCTATTTAACAAATGAAGAATTTTCAGTGCCCTGCACGTCCCAATTTGTGACCCTGGACTATTAGAATACGATACTCTCATTCGTGCCAAAATGGGAGCACCCTAAAGCTGATTAACACAAAAAGTTTAGCATTTCACATCTCTTCCGATAGGCGAAACTATCAAATAAACTAATTAAACCCATTTCACATTTTATTTGATAAAACATAGCTCAAATACAACCTAACGCTAAAGTCCTGCTAAATTTATTTTTATGGTTTTGATACATTGCTAGTTGTAAATGGTTAAACAAAACCTATAGTTTGGTATTCTGTTTCTTTACTATTAAAATTTTTATAATTCTTTAACGGGTGTAAATCTTATTTCGCGTAACTATCTATAAATACTGTAAAAATTATTGATTATTTAAGAAAAAAGAATAAATGCTTATTTACAATACTTAAAAATTAGGTATTTTTTATGCATTTTAACTTATTTAGAGTAATCCTATGTTGACTTAATATTTCGACTAATCTATACCGATATTCTTTACGATCTTACTAATCTTCATCGAACGCAAATCTTCCTTAATTGTTATTGCCGCCGTCATAAATACGCTATTCATGAAGAGGTTTACTTTAAAAATTGTTAAGAATTTGCAAGAAAAGGAAGTAAGAATAAATATTTAATTTTTCATGCAATAAAATACGGCAACTTTTCGTATTATATCTAATGTATAATCATTCATTTAGTCAATATTCCAACTTATCTACACCGAAATTCTTTACCATTGCAATCCTATAATTTCTAGAAATCATCTTCATAAACACGCTATTTAGGAAGGTTTACATTAAAAATTATAATTTATTTTTAAAAAACGGAAGTAGGAATAAATTTTTTATTTATAATAGTGTAAAATTAGGTAATTTTTAAAATTTTAGCTAATGTATAATCAATCGTACATTAACTTAATATTTCAACTTATCTACACTCATTTTCTTTACCATTGCAATTTTCGCAATTCTTTTTTAGGTTAAAATCCGATAATTTATTAAAATCGTCCTCATAAACACGCTATTTATAAATGTTTACATTAAAAATTATTAATTATTAAAAAAAAAGGAAAGTAAGAATAAGCATTTTAGAACTTTACCTAATGTATAATCAATCCTATATTATCTTAATATTTCAACTTATCTGCATCGAAATTCTTTACCATTGCAATTTTTATAACTTGTCTTCAGGTTGAAATTCTGTAATTTCTTGAAATCGTCTTCATTATACACACTATTTGTGAGGGCGGCTTACTTTAAAAATCACTCATTATTTCACAAAAGGAAAGTCTTATTTTCCCCGCCCAACATACACTCGTCATTTAGTCGGGAATTCCTCTTTCAGGGGCACCCTATTAGAGGTGGACCAGTGTTGCTCCCACAATATGGACAAATAGTATTGAGATCCATGTCTTGTCCGGGATTTGAACCCAGGACCTTTCTGATGTGAGGTCAGCTGTTTGACCACTACACATCCGGTCAACTGAAAAAAGAAAGTAAGAACAAACATTTTTATTTATTGTTTTGTGAAATTAGGTATTTTTTCGAAATTTACCTAATGTATAATCATACACTTAGTAATGTGTAATTTATCAGTTATTTAATATTTTAACTTATCTCTACCGAAATTCTTCACTGTAGCCCATTTCTAGAATTCTTCATGAGGCGGAAATCCTATCATTTCGCGTAACCGCCCACAATACCGGTTTCATTTAGCGAATAATAACACTTTCACACTTCATTCCATTTTCGAAAAGGATACAAGTGATAAGTAAAACTTAGGCGAAAATAAGAATAAAAAAAATTTGCGAGAATAAGAAAAAAATAATTCACACTTTTTTCTTCTGCATCTTTTGATTACATGTTCTACTTGGAAATTAAATTGAGGAGAAAATTGCCACGTTGGTCTTTAGAGGTAAAATGTTTCCCAACTTCGGTAAAATGATACAGCAAACGATATTTTATTTTTCGGTGCGTGTTCTATCAATGAAGGTTTTGTCATTACAATATTTTTTTTTAAATCACGAGGAGTGTAGGTCCTTGAAAACTATTTGTTTACTTCTTATTGGAATATAATTTTTTGGGGTAGAATACGTTCTTTTTTTCCGTATTTTAAATGTTTCGTAACCAAGTAATTCTCCACTTAAATTTTAAAGAGTTTTTTCTTCTCTCAAAGGAAATTATTTATAATAAATCGAAGTAAAGAAGATTCTTATTTTATGTTGAATCTCTCAATTGAAAGCAGTGCTTTTACTTAGGATTATGATTAGGTATGATGATCATTAGGATTTATGATTTTTAATTGTGGTTATGTTATTGGGAGGTAAAAATAATAAAAAATTAAATTTTTTTCTCAAAGAAAATTATTTATAATAAATTGAAGAAAAAGAAGAGTTTCATTTTATCTTGAATGTTTCCATTAAAAGGAGTACTTTATTTTTAAGAATATCAACAGGATTTATGATTTTTAATTGTGGTTATGCTTTCGGTTCCTTAAAATAATAAAAAGATTGATTTATTTTCCTTCCAATATAGTCTAAATAAAAGAACGTTTTTTTATACGAAATATTTAAAAAAAAATTAAGATAGGAACATATTAATTAGAATGAAATTCATTATTATTATATATAACGTATTGTGCGCAAAAAATTGAACACCCTGAGTAACTTTTTGTCGTATCGAATTTTCACATATTACATTACTTAACTGAATAAACTTATAGGAAAACTATGAATTGAACACTCTAAATATATTATCAAAATAATGGATTTTCAAAAGTCATTAAATATATATGCCGATATAATTATTTTTTAAAGGGGACAAAAATGAAAAATCCATCAAAAGTATATCTTAAATTAAAACTCAATCTTAATGGTTCGAGAGCTTAAACCATATGAATTCAGACGATATTTTCAGTTGCAAAATCAGGCACTTACTTTCTTAGAATAAAAACATAAACCTTTTTTGTTGACGGATTTTGATGCCTGACTTTCAAGATAGGGGGTTAGCAAATCGCTGTTATAATTGAAAATTCTACAATACCATGCCTTAGATAAAAAAAAAACACCTATAATTTAGGAAAATATGTTCAGTAGGGTTCAAACTTATAAGAAGTATTTTTTTATTACTAGTTGAGAGCACTGTGCAAAGTCATTTATTTAGAAATTTTTTATATTAATTTTTTGAAGATCATTTATTGCAAAAGGGTTCATATGAATGAAGAATTGTGTGTAATTCAAATTACATAGTGAATATATTTAATAAATTTTCAAAATAATGGATATTCAAAAGTCATTAAATATATATGCATATAAAAGTATCTTTGAAATGGGACAAAAAATAAAAAAAAACAATTAAAAGTAAACTTGTAAGATATATATTTAGAAAAGAATCGTTAAAGTTTATAAATTTCTAATTAAACAAAAATGTCAGTCGCATTTTCTTTGTAATTCAGCATACCATAGCATTGTATATTTTTGCTTCTTTAATTTTTTTGTTTATCTTTTTGTTTTGATCCTCTTTACTGAGTTAACATGGATTGTAATCTGGCAAGCGACCAATTTATTTCCGTTTGCTGCCAATCTTATTCAAACTGTAGCCAAAAAGATTAAGACTACTTTGTTGCAAGTGGTAACGAATTTCGTAAACGTTGTCCCCGCATTAAATCTTACATAACAAATGTTAATTTCAAAATATAATAACGATTAAATTATATAACATTTATTTTAAAATGGAATTTGAATTTTTTCTTCATATAGTATATATTATTTCCCTGTTACACTAAATTATCCTAGATATAAGACATAAGAAAAAAAATTCCCATGTTATTCCCACAAGTTTCCAAGCCACTAAAAATGTTTTAAAAATAAATAGCAAATAAGAAGGTTTAAGTAAAAATTATGACTTACAAAAAAACACTTTTCATAAAAATGTGGACAGCTAAAAAAATTGCAAAATAAAATATGTAAATAAAATGTAAAAAAGAAATCATAGAAATACGGTAAGAAAAAAAATAGTAATTATTTTTTTCGTAAAAGATTACATGTAAATAAAATCATAAAAATGCACTTTGTAAAATTGAAAGAAATATTTTTTAAAATTTTTTAAGAAAATTGCATGAAAACAAAATAAATAAAATTATAAAAACATAGTTTGTGAAAAGAAAGAAACGAAAATGTTTTTATGATTTCTTAATGCAAAAAATTGCTAATAAATAAAATAAAGGTAATCATTCAAACATTGTCTGTAAAAAGATGAGAAGTTCGTAAGAATTTTTTCTAAAAAAATAAAATCGTAGGTACATTTAGTAGATGAAAGCAGAAATTATAGTTTGTAAAAATAAAAGAAGTTTCTTAGAGTTTCTCTAAAAATAAATGCAAATTAAATAATTTAAAAAAAAAAAACGAAGCGAAAAGTCCATGCATATAAAATAAATGAAGATGTAAAATTACGGTTTGTAAAAAGAGAAATGTTACAAAAAATGGCAAGTGAAATTTTTTTCTATAAATATAAATTTTTTTTTTTTCAATTAAGCCATTATTCTACGATATACGTATTTTTAAACCATGTCAACCAACATCGACATTTTCAGCGTTATTAGGTTAAAGATTCTAATGATATATCTAGTCATATATCTAATAATTTGATAGATATCTATCATAATACTTGATAGATAGAAAATTGTTTTTAAACGTGTTCCCTAACGCTAATTCTTTTTTTGCATAGTCTCTGTAGTAGAAAAGTGATTTTTTAATAAAAATATAATGTATCAATTTTCTATAAGGGAAACATAATTATTTGTTCATACTTTCATCAACTGTATCTCTCTGAAGGTTTACTTTTTATTATGATACTTTTCTGTGTATGTAATTATGATGTTGACACGAAGGTCGATTTACTGATGTTTGCTTCTTTACGTTACGCTAATCGAAATAGGGAAGTTATTTATCAGCGAATTAACACCAACTATCAAGTAAATAAAATAAATCACTCAATGAGCATTTTATCAATTTATCATAATTATAAACATATAGAATGAAATCCAGGCGTTTATTTTGTTTCAAAATTTATTCGCTTCTACAATGTTTACAAAAAATAAATAAGAAGAAAAAAAGAACACTCCACACCCCTTCAAACCCTTTCATCAGTTAATCCAACTTCTTAAAAAAAATAAAATAAAGATACAACATTTAAGTCCGTATTACCATCGTGAAAATGGCAACAGTATCAACAGTAGCGGGTTTATTTAGTTTTAAATGCATTGACCTACTTTCCTTGACGAAAGATAATGTATTCTGGCCTTTCTCTTATAGAACACTGACCCTCGGACATCCCTGGCCACGCCTCACCCCTTCCAATGGACTTTCTAATAAGGAGTGGTGGAATAGAAAGAATAATAACAACGATGGAATAAAGATATTAAGGAAATAGGTAAAAGTGCGTAAAGCAAACGAATTTTTTTTTGAAGGTTTAATCGCTTGAAAAAATTAAGATTTCAGATTCATAGAGGCGAAACTCTGCATACAAATACAATAGACAAGATTAAGGAACTGATTTCTGTATCGTCTGATAATAAAATCGATGAATTTAATAAATAAATCAAAAAAATATCGATATAAAATAAAAAAAATAATACACGTTACACTTTTTGATTATACATTTTCTATTCTGTTGGAATTGAAATAAGATATAGAATAAGATATTTAATTCGAATAAAACATTTAATATGAATTTGGAGTTTTCTTTTTATCGTCGCTTATGGATAAAAGTTCACGCATGTATTTAAAATGTATAGTTTTCTTTTTATAAATTTTTCATGAGAAATTTAAAATTTAATAATCTTATTTTAGCTTTATTAAAAATTTTAATAAAACAACATGATTATGTTTTCAGATTTTGGAAATAAATCTGAAAAATATCGACACGTAAACCCATTTGATTCCGAGAGAGGAATGCCAGGGGGGAAGAGGTGTCAATCAGAGATGTCTTAGAAATGGTCAATAAGTTCACTGAAGTCACCCAAAAATCTGCTAGCACTTCTGAAAATCTAATAATGTTCAAGAAAATATATCTTCAAGAAAACATATCTTCACTAAAACATATTTTTATGATGTTTGGATCGGAATCGTTAAGGTTTCTGATACTGGTTTTATGATAGAAGAATTTGAAATTAAAAATATATATACTATAAATTTACTATTAGTACACAGTTGAGATTCTATAAAATTAATTTCGTTCTTTTTGAGTGGTAACAAACTACTGTAAGATATTGTTTCATATAAAATATGTTTAGGTGTGCTTTACTTTATTATGAAAAACAATAAAAGATAAAGTGTCCTAAATATCCATTTATAATTTATGGGGAAAATTAAAATTCGACTTATCACTACCCATAATTTTTTTTTTTTTGACCAGAAAACGAAAACTATTACGACAATTGATCCATATATTGGTGAATTTCATGGCTATTAATTAAAAATACGTTATTAATTGATTAATTAATATATTCCCTAATTATTAATTGAAAAAATTCCTGAAAAATACTTAGACAAATCCAATAATTATTCACCATACATCGAAAAAGTGCATCTAGTTCTTTAGCGTATTGAAATTTTCTTTATAATCAACCTATTGATTTTTCAGACATTTTCATTTAGTTTAGGGTTAATTAACATTAATTAACCGAATTCATTTTGCTTCAATACAATAATTTTATTGCAATGGTCTGTAATTTATAAACTAGTTTTAATAAATTTGTAATAAGAAGCAGGAATATAATTATATTGTCACATTAATGTAAAGACAGAGTTTACCGGTTTCTCAATGAAACATTTTTACTCGTAAAACTCATGCGTACACAATGCTCATTCACAAACTACAATCTGACAACAGAATCGGGGCGATAACAATGAATTCAGGCACGTGTAGAGAACAATTAATTGGTGGCTAATGATTCAAGCATTGTTGTTTGCTTTTCATCGTCAATATCTAACAACAAAGCAACTCGAATTAGCGCAAAAAATGGTATTCAACGTTGGTGAAAGGGATGTAAAAAAAAGATTTCCACGCCTCTAAGATGAGTTAAGATGTTCGAAGCTTCAGCAAACGATTACAAAAAAGAAGAAAAAAAAACATTAAGAAACTTAATTGGGATAAAAGAAGAGATTTTCCGTTACAAAATTTATTTTTCCCCTCAAATGACATTTGAAATAGTTTTCTATTTCATATTTATTCAAAGTAAGAATTTGTTTATTCACAGGTTTGATTAATTAGAATGGCGTATTTTAAAAACATCAATCAGATCAGCGTAATTCATGACAATGTACTCTAAAATAAAAAGAACAGCTCGGGTAGTTTTAGCCAAAAGTCAATCGTTTGCTTTGGAAAAATAAAATGCATTTTCGTGGTTTAGTGGTTAAGCATTAATTAGTTTCAATTTTCAAACTCAAACACTTATTTTAGAAAAACTGTTTCACGAAAATTCTAATCGTTCGAACACAAAAATTCCTTCTAATAATGACTTAAATTATTTTTAGAAAATTTCTCCAAAAGGAATGAGTTTTTTGGCTATCAAATCTTCACCAACGTACATGTGATATTAAAATTCAATTTATTTAAAATTTGAAAATTACTATAAATTTAAAATAATAAAAATATAATTGAAAATAAATATAAAATAATAAAAATAATAACTTAAAATTTAAAATAACAAAAATTTAAAATTTACTCTATTTATTGTATGTTTACGACAGGAATTGCTTTTGGCTTTTATAAAAAGAAATGATCAGTTCATGAACACATTGTTAGACTTCATGTGTTAACTCTAAGTTTAATTCTAAAATGGTTATGCAAAGGTGTTTTTGGTTGCTTTTTTCTATATTTTCTTCTATATTTTCGTAAAAGCAATGTCTAAAGTATACATTCTCTTTAACAAGCATAATAAAAAAAGTCACTCCTTTCCGTTTTTCTTCTCTTTTTTTTTCTTTACAATTTCTAACCCCCCCCCCCCAATTTTTCCTTTTTTCTTTATATTTCCTTTTTTTCTACGTTTTTCTTCTATTCATTATTATTTTAATTAAGACTTGAAATATGTGCTCCACTTAAATGAAAGCTCATGACTGATAATTAATAGGTAGAATATTTTAATTCAGATTGTAATACTGTACCACAAAATCACATTTCATATGCATATTTTCAAAATTCGCAACAATATTTTAAATGTCAGTTTAATTTTAATTTACTAAACATACATACTCTCTATGATTAAATTTGTACGGTGAAACATGCTTTGTATGATGAAATGTAAGTATGATTAAAAATAGTTACCAAATTATGATTTTTCTTCGTGAAATTAAATTTGAATATTTTTGTTTTTAACTTAATTTTATTTTATTTATTAGTTATATTTAATCAGACAAATTATGTTTTATATAAATTATGTTTCATCATAAAAATTTCCTTTCATCATCTAAATTTTATGATTGTTTATAAATATGAAAAAATTGATTGAATTCAAAGAACAGTTAAAATTTTGACTCTTTTTGTTTATTTCCCATTGAATCTATTCAAAAAGTGTCATGGATTTGTGAAGGACTAGACTTGGCCGAAGAGTCGTATTGAGATGCCTTGTAAAAGATGTATGTAAGACAATTCAGAAAGCTGACTTCATTATGTGAACGATTTGAACAAAAGACAACAAAAAAACAAGCCGCCTCATCTAAATTTAACTTTGCAGGACCTAGATTAAGACTTTACCTCACCACAGCAATTACCGGGGTTGAGAAATCAAATAAACAAATTCCACTCCTGACAAGCTATCTTCCACTTAATTGCCCGATCTTTCTTCATTCGAACTTTTGTGAGCGATAAAATTTCGTTCCAAAAGAGAATTTCTTTCGAGCGGCAGATTCAACAACAATTTTGAGGGAACATCAAACGACAGTCATTGCCTGTAGAATGTCGCCGAATGAAATAAAAGCCAGTTGAAAAATGTCACGATATCCAATTTAAACATTTTCTGAGTAGACAGGAGTTGCACTACTCAACCCGACTGCTCATTTTATGTCCTTCGATACAGATATTCCATGTTCCAAACTCCTGAGAAATGTTTCTCTCCCACACTGACAAAAAGAATGTCGGAGATTTTTTGAATCTTTTGCTAATGCAATCGAGAACAATGGAAAAAAAAGTTCCATCGAACTAGTTTCGTTCTTCAAGGAAGTAAATAAATTACTATCTTGATTATGCTCATCAGGTATCGTTTGCAAATTTTCAGCTTTAGAAGTTTTAGAAATATGGGTTAAAGAGGTATTTACTCATTTGAAAAATAGTTGATTCATCCGAAAAGTTTTATATTTTTTCCATTTATCAGTTCGTTAAATACAAAATAATTTATTCCCATACAAAATATAATGCAAGTTGATCATTTTTTGGAAGCTTTATCACTGAATACGAATTTGGAAACTGACGTCTGGTTTTGCATATTACGTAAGCATAATTTCGGATCACTTCAAAAACAAGAGAATCACAAATCCCTATGCTTAAGGTAAAACAATGACAAAACCCAATATTTTATTTTTTTTTCAAAACGGTTCATTTGATTTTAATCATGTTTGAAATTTACAAGGTATTTCTGACAGTAAATGGAATTTACTGCTTTAAGTAAGCATTGCTTTGCAAGCATCCGATTCACCTTTCCCCTAGGTGCTTACGAAATTTTGGATTAGTCTTCTACTGGTAGTCGGCGAGATTGAAAAAAAAAGAAGAAAATTTAGCTGTTTTAAAGTTCTGTATATTTTGCACACTTAATACAAGGGCTAAAAATAAATGATATGCTTTCAGTTTGTCAGTCAAACAGCGGTGCATTATCACGTCAAACCATAAAAGTTTTAAAATCAATCTAACAGACGGAAGACGTCACTTTTTTGTGACATTGTCGTTCGTGCTGTAATTTAAGAATACATTAAAAGTTCACTGAATAAATGTAATATTATTAAATAGCTTAAATTCAATCTTCTCAAAAATAGAGAAATCCGCAATTTGCAGATCAAACATTCAAAGGACAGAAGTCAAAGTTGTATAGAATTGGAAAACCGCTGAGAATGCTTATACAGTAGAAACTCTAACAAAATAGAAATTATATATAAAAATAAAACGGTCATAAAATTTTGAATTCTGTTATAATATTTTGGGTATTTATTTTTGAGGTATATGTTTAGAAATCATTGTGCAAATAGGAAGCACTGTACGCAATTATAAAATACCTTTACATTTAAACAACAAATTTATGTATTCAAAAAATGCTTTCATACGTTAATCTAACACATTACTGAAAATAGTGTCTCATGATTAAGAAATGCATAGATATTGATATAAAAATATAAATGCTTTCATTTTTTGTTTTTCTTACATGAAACTCACAATTTTACGAAAAAAAAATCAACCTGTAACAGAATTCGCGATGATATTACTCTATAAACTTATTGGAATTGCACTTGCCGCTTCATAAACTGTTATTTTAGTAATATAATTGCTTTTTTGTAGTAAAACTTTAATAAAACTTGAGTGTAAAAAAGTTATTAATATAATATTCAAAAACTTAGTTTTTTTTTAAATAAATTGATTGAAAAATGAAAATGGTATCCAGTTTTCGGAATGAAGCTTTAAATACAAAGATTGAATATTTCGGAGTTAAATGATGTAAAATTAAATATAATAATGTAATGTGATATAATTTTTTTTATAATTTCTATTTCACAGGAAATTTTTATTTCCTAAATTATAGTTCTTATTTATCCTACATTTAGTTAAAATACAAAACTGAAAAGTAAATTTAGCCAAATAAATTGTTTTTAGGTCATGCTGTAAGGGAGCACGATAAAATTACCACATTTTCTACCAGAAAGCATGGTCATAAAACCATATTTTATCGTTCATTTTACCAAAAGTCATTATCAAAGCACTTCGGTAAGAATTAAACTGCTTTTTGGTGTTTCCGCAGAGCCAGAAACATGGTAAATTTTACCTCATTCTGGTAGTTTTGACCCTACCTTTTTCCTAAATGTATTTTTTAAGAAAGCCTTAACCAAACAACACCTAGATAATCAACGCATCATTGTAATTATGAAGATAAGCTAATAAGCGCCCTTCTAAATTGTTCCATTTCAATTTCTCAGTTGTCGGGGACCCCTTGTCTATTCCCACGGCAGTTTCACGTCAAGTGACCCGTGTCGACCCGGAAAGAAGGTAGAGACCACGGGGTGACCGTCGTGTATGGGAAGGAAGAAGAAACCCCTTTTTCTCGACGATTCCTATAATCGGTTCCGCCATCGCTTATTCCTTCCACACACAATTTTTCATTTCGATCTTCTTATAAATTAAAATGTATTCGGTCGACGAACTTAGTTGTGAAAGATCAACCCGCAAAGATCTATTTATTCACACATAAATTACTAGGATTAGGTTTTGCTGAGAAAGAAAGTGTTGACATTTGAGGCTGTTGTCCCCAAATGTTAACATTTAAGTCTCATTTCAATACTAGAAAAACTTGGCTAAACATTTAAGGCTGCTGTCCTCAAATGTTAACATTTAAGTCTCATTTCATTCAAATATTTAAATACTAGAAAAACTTAGTTCTCTATTTAAGGCTGCTGTCCTCAAATGTTAACATTTAAGTCTCATTTCATTCAAATATTTAAATACTAGAAAAACTTGGCTCGTTATTTAAGGCTGCTGTTCCCAAATGTTAACATTTAAGTCTCATTTCATTCAAATATTTAAATACCAGAAAAACTTGGCTCGATATTTAAGGCTGCTGTCTCCAAATGTTAACATTTAAGTCTGATTTCATTCAAATGTTTAAATACTAGAAAAACTTGGCTCTCTATTTAAGGCTGCTGTCCTCAAATGTTAACATTTAAGTCTCATTTCATTCAAATGTTCAAATACTAGAAAAACTTGGCTCTCTATTTAAGGCTACTGTCCTCAAATGTTAACATTTAAGTCTGATTTCATTCAAATATTTAAATACTATAAAAACTTGGCTCTCTATTTAAGGCTGCTGTCCTCAAATGTTATGATTTAAGTCTGATTTCATTCATATGTTGAAACACTAGAAAAAATTTGCTTGTTAAGAAAGTGCTGACATTCGAGACTGTCATCCCTTAACGTTAAAATTATTAACATTGAAGCACGATTTCATCTTAATGTGAGAAGTATTAGGAAATTCGTGCTTATAAAGAAAGTGTTGATATTTGTCTCCCGGCTCTTAACATTTAAGTTTATTTTCATCCGGATGTGAAAATACTTAGAAAACCCTGCTCATTAAGAAAGTGTTGTCATTTGAGGCTGTTGTCTACAAATGTTAACTGTTAAATCTATTTTTATCTTATGCCAAAAATGCTAGGGAAACTCTGCGTATCAAAAAGTGATGTCTTTAAACTGTTGTCTTCATTTGTTAAAGCTGTTAACGCTAAAATCCAGTTTCTTTTAAATTTTAAAACGCTTCAAAAATTCTACTGTTAAGGACATTTAAAGCTGTCAAGTCTTTGTTGAAACTTTGTTGTAAATGAGTTTATTGAACAGAAGAGGTTGATATTTAAAATTGTTGTCCCTAAAATGACAAAATATTAGGAGAATTCTACGCTGTTGATTTTACAGGCCATTGTCTTCTAATGCTAAAATAGTAAAAACCTTCGTTTATACAGAAAATGTTGACACTAAATATTAAAATCCTGGAGAAACTCTGAATCTAAAATATCTGAAAGTTGCATGATAAAATTAAAGTCACGTGTTAAAATTAATTATCTTTTTAAATTTCGCCTTGCATTCAAATTATAGCTTATGAATAATCCTCTATAAGTTGAATTTTTAAAATTTAAAGTTAAACGTTTGAAGCCTATTTCGATTAATCGCCATTTATAGGATTTGTTTTTTGAATATTTTTTTTTCAATTTTAATTAATTTATTTGATTTTTCTTTTTAAAATATTATTTTTGGATAAAATATTTCTCATAAGAGTGCATGTATAACCTTAAACTATAACAGTGATAGAGTTAAAATTTCAAGTAACTATTTAGATTCATAGTAATAAAATGTCAAAATTTATGTATACGTGATTTTATTAAATTACCCAGTGAGAAAAAAACATATTATAAAAGTTGTCATGTGTCATGTTCATACAATTTATTCGCTATCACGTTATAAAGGCTATTTTATGTGCATCAATCACTTAAAAGCAATTTTATCTTTAATTTAATGCAAAGTTAATTATCTTTTGGAAAAAAAATATTCATATAAAAGCTAATGTATTTTTTCTCAAATGTACAGTAATTTAAAATTGTACTTTTTTCTGAAGCAAAAATAAATTAATGCGCCAATAAATTATCTTGATTTTATTTTACATCTTAGGTAATTATACAATAGTCATAAAAAAATGCTGCAGTTCTTAATCGAATAATTGATCGGATATTTGAAATTGTCTAAACATCGAGCAGTTGAACTAGATGACTATCGAAGGTTATCGAAGACTATGACTATCGAAAAAAAAATAATTATTTTTCAATTAGATAGTTGCAGAAATCTTACAAAGTAAGTTCAGAAAATATCTTTTGTACAACAAATTCAATTTTTCTTTTTAATAATTAGAGATTTCAGCCTGTTAACACTATTATTTATTGACACGGTCTTTATTTTCATTGCTAACTCGTTTTTGTAAAATATTTATTAAATGACATTGAACAGAAAATAAAAACTGTCAAATTTTGTTTCATTAAAACTAAGCAAGGTATCGATACCAGTTGCGAACGCATCCTAATACCTCTCCGAACTAACTGTTCTTTAATCAGTTTATTCAACTCATTATTTACTTGAGAACATTTTCTCTGAAACCCTTTCACTTAAGTTTTAATTGAAGATGCAACAGGAAGAATCGCTTCTGCTTCATAACTTAATGGAAACCTGTGTCAGTGTGTTGAGAAAGAAGAAGACACAAATGCCCACAGGCTACGGATGTTATAATGGCTTTTAATAAGTTGTCCACGCACGTACTCAGAAATTTATTTATTTTATTTTTTAATCGTACATTTTTATTTACTTGCTAATGTTCGTAACCTGTTCAAAAGCCTTTATATTCTCTGTTAGAGTTTTATATTTGGTGATATTTCATACTTAAAAATGCAAAATTGGGGAAGCTCGTAAGTAAATGCTTATAGAGTAACTGGATAGTTATTTTTTAATAAAATTGAGTAACCGTGTTGTAATGTTTCGTAAATGTAAAGAGTACCAACAAAGTTGCGTTTTTTTTCTTGTTAATTCTTGTTTATTGTAGCTTGATATATATATATATATATATATATATATATATATATATATATATATCACGTTCAAAATGTAGAATAAAACAAAGAAAAATTATAGACATATGAAAAAAAGGGGGGGGGGAAATAATAAGTAAAAAATAATAAACAACAGTTTAAAAAAAAAAGGATGAAATTTTATTTAAAAAACCGGAAAGAAAGATATAATCTTTTCATCAGCCTACACGATTATATCCGCAAAACAGTGTTTTCTTGTATTTATTTATTATATATATATATTAAATGCATTAAGAATAATTCTAGACTTAGTATTATTGTTTTTGTGAATGCAGTAGATTAATTTTTAAAGTTATTATTTTGACTTTTTATAGATGCAGATAGGTAATTTCAAAGTTATTTTATAAATGCAGTACAGTAATTTTAAAGATATTTTTTTCTAAAGCAGAAAGGCCATTATAAAATTATTATTTATTTTGTAACTGCAGCAAGGGAATTTTATAGGTAATTTTAATTTTTTTAGTGTATTTAAGAAATTTTAAATTTTGTTAATGAATGTTGTATGAGCCATGATGAATTGGGGTTAGATCATTCGCTTTCCAATGATGTAAATCGGGTTCGAATCCCAGCAATGGCCGCTTGATACAAATTCCACACCCCGCTCGCACTGATCACAGTGCTGACAAAAAAAATATTCTTAGTGGTAGACGGATCATGGGTTAGAGTCTCCTTGCCGTCGGGACGTTTTCGTGGTTTTCCTCTCCATGTATTGCAAATGAAATGTTAGTTCCATCAAAATGTCCTCACTGAAGGCAAAATTATCCCAATGCTTGATCCAGGAGTTCTTTCGTCTTCTGGATTGGGCTCAAAATGACAAGGCTACGGAGTTGAACATTAGTAATGGTAAACCAAAAAAAAAAATTTAGTCGGCTGTTCAACGATGGTTATAAAGTAAAATAAATGTAGTATAATTAATTTGAAGTTCTTTTTAAACTCCGCAGAGTAATTTTGAAAAAACAGCAAACTTATGAAGAAATCAAAATAAAAGAAATTTATTTGTGTGAAATAAACGTTTGATTTGCATTTTTAACTAAGCAGGTAATAAAAATTAAAAATTGTCTTAGAAACAAATTTATTTTAGTTTTACATTTGCAATTAATAGTATTAAAAACCACACTGCATCGCATTTACACATGGAAAAGAGCTAAATTTGTATCGCAGTTAAATATGTAAAATTTCAAAACTTGCATCACATTTATACAGTGAAAGGGGCTGTACTTGCATCATATTTAAACACGGAAAAGTAATAAATTTTTATTTAATTTAATTTACAGCCTATAAAAAATGTTAAAATCATGCCAAGTCAATATTATCTTACTAATCCAAAAAGGAATATCATTATAGACGTCAAAAAACCTTCAGAATGTTTTTTTTTCTTCTTTTCGATATCTCGCAAGGAATTTACAAATCTCACCTTGATGAGAGAAGAAAAAAAAGGAATCTACCAAAAATTACAGTTGTCCTCAAGGTTAAAGGCGAAATTTCGTGACATCAAAACTTTATAACTCCCTAATGCTCCTCCTTTTCTTCCAATTTGTTCTGCCAAAGCATCTAAATATCGAATATGGTCACGATAAAAAAAATAAAAAATTTTTTTTAGCGAATATCGTTTGCAGACGAGAGGTATCGTCTGCGAGGTAAAAAAGTAAAGTAAAAAAATGTCGTTTGAAGTAGTGAGTCACTGTTTCTGGTATCTTTACATGAGGGAGTCGAAAATTGATGCTTAAACTCCGCTTCTGAAGTTTAAATACCTCTGAAAATATTTGAATTGGTAGGCAGAAAGCGGAGTCGAAAGAGAGAAGTCAGACTTTTTAACAATGAAGAGAGTCAGATTTACTACCGCCTGCTTTATTTACTTGATCTAAACGCATCTACAAACATGGATCGCACGATAAATAAACAAAAAATGAGGGAGGAAAAAAAAAAAAAAACGAGACATGAAAAAATATCTCCGCCAAAAATGTTGCCAAATCACTATTTTTAATTTCACCAAAAAGTATAGTGAAGAAGAAAAATATGTCAATTTTTCGTTCCATCATTTATTTTTACATTTAACTCAGTAATTTTAAAAGAGTTATTCACGTCTGATTTCCATTAAAATAAATAAAATATTCACTTTTTTTATAAATATATAGCAAAGTTTTTAAATATTTTCTTCATTTATTATTAAATTTGAGTCTCTATTACTAAATTTGAAACTATTATTAAAAATAAAACAATCATGTTGATTCTATTATTATAAATTTCTAGGAATGCTTAGAATATTTTTTTATTTAGCAAAAACTATTCTATTATCCACCTTACTTTTTTTAAATTTCCAACAGCAATTTAATAATTTTGTATGCAATTAAAGCATACATTAGCTTGTATTTAACTTTTTAAAAAACATTAAGTAATTTTTTTCGTAACTATTCCGTTTTTTGGAGTACGTGAAAAAAGTTCTACCACATAACTATATTAGTATATCTTGTACTATATTAGTACATTTTCAGTATTTAGTACCACAATACCGGTAGTACCTGACACTGCTATTAATTGTGCATGATTGGCGATTTTGACTGAAATGATATAGTTGCCACGTTTCTTTTTTGCCGATTTTAAGGAAAAACAATTCCGTAATTAATCTCCTTTGTTTAAAAGATTTGAATTTTTTAAGAGATAGAATGCTGCAAGTTTTTATTTTTATAAAAATTTTAATATCTTAAGAAATAATTTCTTAAGTAAATTGTAGTTAATATCTTAATGCAGTTAATATATTAAGTTAATATCTTAAGTAACTTGAAAGATCAGTCTCAAAGTACTGTAACTTAGAATTACAAAACTGATTAAAAATACAATAACATTGAAAGGATAATTCCGACTCAAGGCACTGTAATATGAAAATTATATACTTTGACTATAAGTACTGTAACTTTAAAGGGATACTCTGAATCAAAGTAAAGTCATTTTAAAATGTTACATTCTGGCTTAAATAATGTTGCATTAAAATTATAAACTCTGACTTAAATACCGTATTTTTGAAAATGTAACTGTGATTCTAAGTACTGTAATACTTTGAAATGTAATATTTTGACTGTAATACGCTAGACCTTGACTCAAATACTGTAATCTTTGAAGTATTAAATATATCTTAAAATGCTATAATTTTAAAATGTTATACCCTGACTTAAAGTATTAAAACCTTAAAATGGTATAATCTCATTGTCGCATTCCATGTTTGTTTGTTCAGTTTAAATAAAGTAAAGGTACAAATGGCATGAATTGTCTCCAAAAATGGAATTTTAGGTATAAATGCAAATCCAAGCATCTAACCTAACACCTAACTTGAACTTTTAAACGAACCTCAATTTAAAAAGGGTATGATGCGTTTTAAAGCCATTTTTAAAAAGGAAATAATATTAAAAAATAAGAGATACTATTAATAAGGGAAATAAATCTACATTTTAAATACATTTAATAAAAATTATACCGAAAAAAATTGCAGTGGATATCATTATGCGTAACAAATTGCTCTGTTTAGGAAATAATTTTTTTTAATTTTTTGTTTGTTTTAAAATCAACAAAATTGATGAACGACGAAAGAAGTAAAAATACAAACAGCTCAAACGTTATAAATCTAAAACGTTTTAGTAAGTTGAAAACGAAAATAACTCTCAATTTGTAAGAGGTCAAAAATGTTCAGAATCGGTAAATATAAACGAAGAAAAATAAAGAAATAAAAAAACTCTCATTTTAAAAAAAGAGCCGGCTGGTTAGATATAGTCTCTGACCTTTTATCCAACGAAGGAAGGAAGGGAAAAAAAACTTCTAAAGAACAACCTCAAAATACCAGTTGGCGTTTAGAATCTAAAATTTGCGTCCACTTTTCTACAATCTTTTTAGTTTTTTTATTCTCTATTTTTATTATCTCAATTCTACAACGACAACAGCAGACGATTAAGGAAAGAATACCACCCTCCCCCTAATTTAGAACGAGGTGGGGATGGTGTGGGAAGTTTAGTAACCAAATTGGAGGTGAAGACTAAGAATAAAAGGTACTTAAGCCACAATTTGGGGAAGGTGGTCTTGGTGCAGCAAAAAGGAAAATTGCTGTCCCGTGGGTTCTCTGGACGTTACGAAAAGTGTTACGAAAATGATCTTTTTCTGTTTCAGGGAGCATTCATGCGTGGAAGAGGACCTCTCAGTGTCTGGACGTCACTTATGAGAAATCGAAATAATGAAAATAATAGAATATTTTCAGGCCTTTAATATCCTGCGGTTAGCAGTGTCATATGATTCTGGAAATTTTGACAAGCTCTTGCGAAAATATTCGTCCTGTCGACTACAAAGGAACATTTTAGGAATTTTTTTATTTATTTATTTTTATTTATTTACTTTATTTTTTAATGTTTCAAGATTTAAACTTCTGATGCTGATTTGAAATACATCACGAGTTCTTGTTTTCATAACTTATCATGTGCGTAGTTTATTCTTAGGTTTGAGACTTGCAAAATATGGAACGTTTCTCCCGCATATGCTATTCTTATCAAGAAGAAAAACAATTTACTTAATGTGAGGTAAAGATATTTCTGGTAAAATTCTGGTAATAAAAACCAGAATAGGCAATATTCAATTCATTATATTGATAATTTTTCTTTACGTCAAGGTAACGGTTTAGCAGAAATTCTGGTTTTCAAAATCAAGTTCTTATTACCGCACATTTAGTAAAAACGCATAACTGAAAAGTAAATTTAACCGGTTTGCATAATCATAATAAAACTACTAAATTTTGATATATTTTTGGCAAATTTTATGAATTATTATAAAATCATATTTTTGTTTTGTTAATTTCATCAAAATCATTACCAAAGTGCTTCGGTAAGCGGGGGTGTTCCCATAGAATCAGAAATACATTTTACTCTATTCTGGTAGTTTTGACCATTCACTTTTCTCATTGAGGGTTCAATCTTTCGAAAATATTTTTAGTGGTTCCTTATAATTCTTACCACTAATCATACACGTGAGTTATTCGTAGGTTCAAATTTTTGAAAATGTTCTTAATAGAGATACTTGGTTCATAACGATTCTCACCAGTATTCATGCACCAGTATGTTAGGTTTAAGTTATGTGAAAACATTTTGAATAGTCGTTAATAATCCTCGTCAATGTTTTGTCAATCCTCATGAGTGATCATGCATCCAAGTATTTTGTGACTATTGAGAGTTGTTGTTAATTTACGTCGCACTAGAGCTGCACAATGGGCTATTGGCGACGATCTGGGAAACATCCCGGAGGATGATCCGAAGACATGCCATCACAATTTTGATCCTCTGCGGAGGCGATGGCACCACCGCTTCGGTAGCCCGACGACCGACTATTGAGAGACAAAATGTTTTGATGGACGAAAAAATTATTACGAACAAAACACGGTTTTAAGGAAAGAAGGCCTTCACCAACACCTCCTAGGAGAAAGAAGACCTCAGCACGGATCCATTTAGAAGTTCAACGTAACGAACATAAACTGCGCAGTGGATGAAAAATAAGAAAGGTGTCATTACGTTACGACTACTGAATGATTAAATTTCCTGTTTACGGTAACTCGTACTGAGGCCTTCTCTTTTCTAGGAGGTATTGCTTTAACCCTCTGAACGTTGAGTTAAGGATATTTTCCGAATTTTCCGATTCAGGTTTCCTTATATAAAATAACCAGTTTTCTTCATTTTATTTAATAGGAAAATAATGTGTAGTAGGGAAATTTCAGTACTGGGACTGAATACTTGAAGGGTCAAATTATAGTTTAATGAAAAAAAATAGCCAAACATGTTTCAACTTTATATCTTATATCCTTACAGGAGATCATGCAGGGAGATTTATTAGGCTAATGTTTTAGCAGTTTTTGTTTTGAAAATGTTATAAATTTTAACGGCATTGAAACTCCAGTTAAATTTATGTTTTAGCCATTGATTACGAAATACGAGCCACAATGACTGTTCAAAGTGTAAGGTTCGCATAAGTCTAATTTTATTATAGCAGAGAATAGTTTAACTTTCATATGAAAAGGTGGCAACATTCAGAGATGTAAATAGAACGCTTCGCAAACGCATATATTTCGCTGTTATTATTTTTCATTAAATACTTTTATAAAATATCTCTTCGCTTATTTACTGTATTGCATATTAATTAAATTCCTTGTCATTCAACTTTATCTTATAAAAGTGATGAAACACAAAATGTTATATTACTTTACAGTAACAAAAAATATTAGCAAAAGAGCTTTCTTTTCAAATTAACGAGTAGAAATATTAAAATTTCAATATTACGAAGCAAAGGTACTTATTTTTCTAAATATCGAAATATGTACAAGTAAAAGTACCAGCTTTTCAAATTAACGAAACATAAGTAAAAGGGTAAATTTTTAAGCCAACGAAGTACAAGTAAAAGCTCAAATTTTTCAGTGTTAGGATGTTACAAGCAACAATATTAACTTTTAAAAAATAATCAAGACGAAAAATAGTCAAGGTGTTACTCACTAGTCAAGCTTAATTTTTTAATACTGTTTTTTTTTAATCCTAAAATTATCTTTATGAAAAATGTATATTTCGCTTTTGTTGAGAAGATATAAATTAATGAAAATGTAAGTTAGAGTAAAAACAAATTGTTAAGTATCGCAGAATTTCACTTTATGTTAAAAAAACGAGCTTAGTTGGACGATTCACGTCAAATAATAAATTCCAAACTGATTCTTTTTAGTGGTCAAATTTATAAAGTAAATTATTATTTTAAGAATGCTTGAAAATATCAGAGCTATACGAAAACTTTGGAATTTATAACTCGAAAAACTAAAAATTTTATTCTAATTTTATAAATTTAATCCTTCAATTTCAATCTCCAAAAAGCCAATATCAAAGTTACAGATTAAGCTTAAATTAATTTATAAAAGTCTTAAATAAATTTATAAAATCAAAACTTTAAGAGTCAATATTGTTGGTTGTCTGTGGGTTTGTTGTCCGTACATTTAAGGCAAAGTTATGATTTTAAACAATAAAAACTATGTTGCAGTAAACAATGGGATTTAGAAGGAACAAATAACATTATTATTTTAAAAGGTACTAAACTTTTTAAAAAATCTTCAATTTAGCAAGATTTTTTCACCACGATAAAAATGATTAAAATCAATGAATAATTCTCAATTTTTGCAATTATTTTTGAGCTCATGTAGTGCAGCGCTAGTATATCTTTTTGAAAATAAAAAAATTAAATCACGAACTATATATATATATATATATATATATATATATATATATATATATATATATATATATATATATATATATATATATATATATATATATATATATATATATATATATATATATATATATATATATATATATATATATATATATATATATATATATATATATATATATATATATATATATATATATATATAAACGGTTTTTCATGTCGTATTTAAGAACAGATTGTAGTGTTTGAAAATTATGAATTTTACAGAAGAATCTAATATCTAATAAACTATCCGCAAAAAAAAAAAAGAAACATCACAATTAGTGAGTGGCACTTCGTTCACACTGCAAAAATCTGTTGATAAAATTATTACCTTTAAATTTTATGTCGTAACTTTTACAGTAATATTATTTTTAATGACAGTAAATATTACAGTACAAAATACGATATAACGTTTTTTGTGTGCCGTAACAGTTTACTGTAAAAGGAAATTTCACGGTAAAAAGTACTGTCACCCTTAGAGTCATTTCTTTCAACCGTAACTTTATCGATAATTTTTTGCAGTATGCCTTTTTTGTGAATGTTTATAAAGCAAATAATCAATACTGTCATACAGGAACAAAATCAGAGAAAATGAAAAAACTACTCTAAAAAAATATGCATCGACTCATGCGACCTTTGTTTCAAATTAAACGATATAAAAAAAGAAGAAGAAAAAAAGAAATATAAGAAGCTAATTACGTATCCTTGAACGAGATTTATATTAAAAATTAAAATAAAAATTACTATTGCAAAAAAGAAAAAAAAATCTCCCGTTTTCAAGTCTGCGTCAACTTTTTTTTCCTCTCCACAAGTAGACAGGGTCTGTCATGGAACATTCAGAAGAAAAAAAAAAGAAGTTATCTAGATGGAGTGTTTTTGAAAGTAGGCATTCGCGTCTGTTTAAATATATAGAAATGGATACCCGGTGCTGGAAATTGGACTCCGGCCCATCTTTTTGTTGAGATTGCTGGCAACAGTCCCTTTATTTTGGGGAGAGTCTTTTCGCCTAAGCTCGTGAATACGATCAAAGTGTCTAAATTCGTCCTCCCAGAAAAACTCGCCCGAGCTATATTCGTTGTCTGATATGGAGTTCTTTTTTCTTTTATGCTTTCTTTCTCCCCTTTTTTACACCACCTTTTCCCTTTCTCTTTTTTAAAAACTTTGCTTAACAAAGCGAGTACCGTTTCACACTTTTCAGAAAATATAAAAAGAATCTCAATTAGAACCAAGCTTTATCTTTTTCAGCTGATAAAACTATTTTTTTTCTTAAAAAAAAATAATGCAAGGGGCAAAATGTTATATAAAGTTATATGAGCCATTATGGCTTAGGATATGATGGTGGCTGAGGGGATAGAGCGTTTGTCTTCTAATGAGGTGAGCCGGGTTCAAATCTCCTCGATGGCTGGTCGATATGAATTCCGCACCCGACTACAATGCTGACGTAAAATATCATCAGTAGATCATAGGTTTAAGTCCCTATGTCGTCAAGCTAACCATGGGAGGTTTTCCTCTCCATGTAACGCAAATGCGGGTTAGTGACATCGAAAAGTCCTACACGAAGGCAAATTTCTCCCGATATTTGATCCAGAAATTTCCTTGTCTTCTGGATTGGGATCAAAATGACAAAGAGTTGAACGTTAGTAGACTCAAAATTGGTTCGGCTGTTCAACGACGGTTATAAAATATGAAATATAAAAATGTATGAATCATACATTACATTCATACATTCATATATTTTAAAGTTATTTACGATATTTTTAACCCCGTACGCCCTTTCAACAGAACGAAAAATTTAAACAAAAGTTTCAAGTTGTTACCAAAAAGAAAAATGTTTATCATAGGATATTATGCGGTTTTTAAATGCAATGCTATTTAGAGATGTTTGAATCAAACAGTAATATATGCATATCGACAATCACGCATTATTATATATGAATGTTATCTACAATATTTTATATCCTATATGGTATTTCAATGGAATGAATACTTAGTACAAAGAATACAAATCATTAAATCGTGTTCAGTTGTAAAAATATTTTAAATATTACAGGGAGCAAAATATTATATGGAGATACATGAATGAAATATTCATACAATATGATATGCATATATCGACCTTTACGTATTTTATATTGCTATTTACGATAATTTATATCTTGAACGACATTCAGTAATTATACAATTTGAATATATGTATTCTATATACGTATAAAAATTTCCTACATACTAAATAATATCCATATTCATATATTATTGTTAATATCTCTTTAAACATTCATATATTATTTATTATATTTAAATGTTATGAACGATATTTTATATCCAGAAGGATATTTCAATAGAAAGATCAATTTAAACAAAGCATACAAATCACTTTGTGTTGTACAGGTGTTAAAAAGACTATATTTTTAGATAAGGGAGCGAGATTTTATGAAGAGTTATAGGAATGAAACATTCATATATTACAATATCTATAAACATATTATTATTATATATGAATGTTATTTGTGATAATTTGTATTCGGATTAATATTTAGTAAAAAAAGGATTTGAATGAATATAAAACTTTTATGCATAATAAATTATAATTATTTTAATACATAAAATGATATTAAAATACCAATACAAGGTTTAAATTATATTTTAATGTACAAAATGATATTTCGAATCACAGGATAATATGATATGAGAAAGAACAAATTGATTAATATAATAAATATTATTTTAATTACATAAAAATGTTTTAAGAAAAGTTTAAAATTTATGATACATTATTCTCTGCATAAATTCTAGAGTTATTTTTTAATGTACTTTATTAAATTCCAAGATTAGTATTAAATTAATCTTACTATATTATGAATGTTATAGGGATTAAATATTACTTTATGTGTAAAACAAAATTTTTTGGTCACATTGAAATAATAATATTTTGCAAAATTCTAGATTTGTAGTTCATTTAAAAAAATATTTGCATTAAAAATAAAGAATCTATTAAATAATTTATTCTTAAAACTGTTATATTGGAAAATTATTAAAGTATACCTAGAAAAACTGCACATGAATTTAAAAATAATAGCATAAAATTTCAAAAACATAAAGTTTTAGACTGCTTTGATTTTTGAAAAAATGTATTCTTTATACAAATTGAAACAATTTTTTGTCTTATACAAAAATTTGAAATATTCTCAAGCATGTACTTTAATTTCGGAATATAATGGACTAATGTAACAAAAAGTCGGAGTAAAATAAATGAGTATCATTACTTTATATATTCTATATGTTATTTTGTCAGGAATTGTAAAAGTTTATAAATATTTAATGAAATGCTGGTTTAATTTAAAACAATTTGAATTTACATAATTAAGTAATGACTATTGTTCAATTTGCTATTATCAATGTTGCACTACACTGTTTATTCAAAAAAGTGTTAAAAATAAGCCCCATTTCCGTTCAAGTACCTTGAAATCGTAAATGCGTGATCAAGTTTAACATGGTTTGATTTACACCATAATATGGTTCAACTTTGCACCACATTATTCTTGCAGCAAATCTTAACGATAATATAGATCAAAATTTCTAGCAGTTTACTGATACATTTCTGAAATATTTAAAATGTAACTATTGCAATGCCATCGTTTCCAATTTATTCATAATTTCTTTTACACTGTTATAATTTTCATTTTAAAATTATGGTAAAATAACCGGCAGCAGTTTGTCCCTCCAAATAACTGTAAAGTTTACGGTAAAAAAATATTTTTTACCTTGACGGTTGTGAAACTGTTTAGAACTAGTATGCATAAAAAATCATGAATACAAAACTAAATGGTTTTTTAACCATTTACAACTAGCATAGTTTCAAAACCACGAAAATGTAATTTAACTGGGCACAGGAACTAAGCTTTTGGTTAGGAAATGGGCATCGGAGAGTGCAGGGTTGAAATTTGGGAATGCAGGACACTGGAAACTCATCATGTGTTGAAGGAACGGCGGCATTACAGTGACGTCAACGCCGGGATTCGAACCCCAGTTTTGCAGTTCATGAAACTGACAGATTAGCCCTCTCTGCCATAATACGTACGCTGTGTCAAGGAACTGGGTGGCTTCATTAGGTGGGCATAGTTGGTGAGATAAAATTCTGGTTGTTTAGCTGTATTAGGTGAAAGCACGTAATAAACCGGTGCAAAAGCATTTAAGAATATTGTTATTTAACCATTTTTTCCGAAACATTTCTATCATTGTAATGTATCTTATTTACACATCGTAATTATCTAAGAATTCAATATAAAGGTATAGCTCATATTTCTCAAACAAAAATAGTAAGCAATGCTGTGCAATTTTAATAGCTAAATAAAAAAAGAAATATATGCATGATAAATATGCAAATATTTTTTTTTCTTTATTAAATACAGACTTCTGAATCCAGACCAGAGAATAAAAAACATTTTTTTAACTGTCGCGTTTAGTTCTTGGCAAACAGTCTGCGTTCGAGATTGTCAGTTGTCTTAAAGACTTTGAAAACAGATGGCCTTCAAAAAACAATTTTTTAAAATGTTTTTTTCTTCTTTGTTTATCTAGCTTTTCTTAAGTTCACTTTTTCATTTTACTTTCCCTGACGGCTTCGTTTATAACTCAAGATTTTATTCTTGTTTTGCATTCGCAAATCAATGGAGAAGTTTTTACCAAATACATGATTCATTCATGAATAAACTAATAGTCCATAATATGTGATCAGAAATAAACCAAATAAATTTTAAATTCTTGGTTATCGATTATTTATAATTATGATTCATGAGAAATATTGTGTCAATTATTTTCTTCTTGCATATCAGAATAAGAAGAGAATTTTTTAAATTGACATTTAGTAGACCATAAACCATAAATTATTATGTTGAAAACACAATTTATTTTAATCGAAATAAATAAAAAATTATTTATAAAAAGCGGATTTAATGAAAATTATACATTTAAAAAAAGTACTGTTGTAATAAATGCGCTATTAAATTATTATTTATATTTTTTATTGTATATTGTACAATTTATTTATTGGACAGAAGTGAAATTATGTAATTCTTTTGTTGTGACACTTTGATCAAATGTAATTCAACGTGTTACTGCTTTCACCGAAATGTGTTGGGACTTCTAAACCAGTAAAATTTATATTTCATTATTTGAATTATCAGAATTATCAACGAATTTAATTTAATTTCAAAATGTTAATTACTTATGTAATTTTTAAAAAAATCATTTTTTTAATGAATAAAGGAATTTTACAGTATAAAAATTTTTTTGCTGAATATTCGAAGAGAACAAACATTAAAGAATTGATAAATCAGATAGATTACTTTTGAATCGATCTAATTTTCATATTTTGTTGCATTTCTTTTAGTATATTTTCAATAAGGAAATAACTTTGGATGGAATGCAACCTCATGGAATGCAATTTTCCTTTAAAATATGATTACAATATGAATTTAAAACTGCGAAAAATTATGAAATTTATGGTTTTAATTTACTGTTAAGAGCCCCCATATAAAACAAATGAGAAATATAAACTCTTAATTGTGAGTGTACACGAAGTACATGTACAATGTAATGCGTAGCGTACAATGAGAGCAAAAAAATCCAATCATAATGTCAAAAACTATTGAGACTGTTTGGTTTTTATTTTGTGCACAGTAGACATCAGAAATAACTTAGATCCTTCTACCATTAAAAATGATTTAGTGCTAGCATTATTAAATTTGTTTATAAAATCAAGAGATTCACTTAAAGTTTTCCATTTAATTTTCGTCATTTCGTTATTTTTGTAATTTCGTTTTATTAACCAATAAAAATCTATCATTTTTAAAATCCTTTAAGGGAAGATTGAAATGTTTTTATTGTTTAACACTAATAATCTTAAACTAACTATTATGTCCGGCAGTTAATCATAATCTTGGAATCTAACCGTTAGAACGAGATTAGTTCGGAATTTGATTTTAGTGTTTTTGCACAAGCTGAAAATGAATAAAAAAAATCCGGAAAATTTTTTTTGTCGAAAAAAAAACTGTTGAAAAAACGCCCTTATTGATATTATATTTTATAACGCCTTTATTGACGAAATTATTGATTTTAACTTGAAAAGCATGTTGGGATTTAATAATATGTCATCATAAACTGTATCTTTTCATAATTTTTCAGTATTATATTATTTAAAATTATATAAAATTAACGTTTTGTTATTTCTTCTTTTGATTGGTATTTTACTTTAACTAATTTCATAAAAGCAACAGAAATATTAAACGAATAATTGAATATTGATTAAACATAACTAGAATCACTCGTTTCAAGAATTATTTCTGGGTGGAAAAAAGTTTCAATTATCAGAAAACCCGAAATCTTTCACGGAACCCTAAAGTTCCACGGAACACTTTTTGGAAATCGCTGATTTAGATATTATAAAAGGAAAGCTTTCCCTTTTAAAAAGCACTAATTGTGAATTTTTATTTTATTTGACGCAAGATCTTTCGAAAAACAGTTCCTATGATTTGCACCTTAATTCCCAAACCATTGAAATATTTACAAATTCATCTTGTTGATCCACAACACGTTTTTCAAATTCTGTTCAAGTTTTTTTGTAACCAATAAATATGCAAATGAGTACACAGAATAGGGCAATGAATAATAGTTGTTTTGGTTATAAGTATTTTAATATTACCCCCCTTCCTACTCCATGATGAGGATACATTTGCTCCATTCCCCCTCTAGAGTTGTTCAAAAGAGGGGGTGGGGGATACACATGAAGGGGTATTACAGATGGCACGCCAGGTGCTGAAGCCTAGTGGTCGGCCGTCACCTGGATTGTGCTACGATTTAGTTGTTTTTTTTCTTATTTTACTGGGTTGATGTTTTTAACGGACATGTTAGTTGTAAGTTAGGTCCGACTAATTAAATTACATGATAAAAATAATTATACGAGGTATGCGATTAAGAAGAAGCCCGTCGAAAAAAAAAAATCCAGTACAGAATTAACTTTTTTTCTAAAGAAAATCTATGTTTTAACAAATTGATAATGTTTTATATACTGATGTATATTTGAGAGATAATTTATCGCATGGTATTATGATGACATTTATTAGTAACTTTAAAAAGACAAGTTGAATAGTTTATATAAAATAAAACATATAATGATGTAATAATAAATTCAAATTCTTTTTATTATAAAAACAAATATTAAATATAATTTCTTAATAATTAAATACTAGATAAAAATCCTTATTTCAGTTTTTATTTTATTTGAAGTCTTATAAAAATGTATTATTTTATCGTCTCGCAATAGAAGAAGGAAAATAAAATTTGCCGCACATCCAATACACTCACAGAAAAAAGTGTTCATCATTGAAGCATAATACGTTGGAAATTCGGTGCAAACATCGTAAAGTGTTACATACTCCCGTTCAAGTTGAAGTTTAATATCCTGTAACCAAGTTTGAGATAAACAGTACAGATTCAACTTACCATGATTAGTTGCATATTATTATTATTATATATAATATTGTGCCAAGTTATATTAAATGCACTATATGTTAACACCATATTACATATTATATTAATTATATCGTATGATAAATTATATCTTTATATATTATATTATGTTTTTTATAACCATATATTTTGTGTTATATTTTATTCGATCTTTCTTTTTATTTATATATATATATATAAATATATATATTACTTTTTTATCAAAAACTTTTGATAAGAAGGCATACCTTTCAATACTTTCAGAAGAATGCCTTCCATTTTAAAAGTTTTATATCGTAAAATTTAAAAGTGTGAAATCAAGTTTTGATTTTTATATTATAATGATTTGCAGGTTGTAGCGTTACCTATTTCAAAATAATGGTTAAAATTAGTATATTTTTATATATTAGTTGCCTTAAAATGTCTTGAAATGAGAAAGATTAAAACAATCGTGGTCGGGTGCAAAAATGTTTAAGTAAAAAGAGTTATATATTTTTAATATTTTGCAATTCTTGATAATTATTTGATAATAAGGAAAGGTTTTAATTTTGAAAGCAAATTTATTAACGCCACGCTTATTTATCTACGGATTATTAAGATATAAAATCAAATCTTGATTTTACGTTGTAAAAGTGTTTAAAGGTAAATGTATTATTTTAAAATCTTGAAAATAGGAAAAGAAAGAATAACTTTACATGATCAGTCATTATAATATGAAACATACAAATAAAATTATTTTTAAATACATCCTTAAAATGCAATATTGAATCTCGGTATCAAAAATATTATAATTTAAACTATTTAAATTATAAGAGATAATAACATTTAAAAAGTATTCAAAAATAATAATAATTTAATTAATAAATATGATGAAATTCTTTTTCTTCTACATATTTAACATTTACAATGAGAAGTTGTTAATGCAATAAGCAAATAACTCTTTTATGCTAAATATATTTAGCATAAAGTATTTAATATGTTTAGTATTTTAAAATATAAAATGTTTTAAATAAAAAAATATAAAACTATTTTAAAATAATTCATCCATTAGCCTTTACAATCCAAATCCTTATAATTTAATAAAGATCCTTTACGCTCCAAACAAATTCCAATTGAAAGCATTTCATACCAATGCTGGCAATGTAACGACCCAATATCTACTTTACAATATCAAATTTCATATTAAAAAATGCCAAAAGAAAGAAATTTCTATTGTTTTTTAATGTTAAAAGTAGTTTTTCACCAATTCTTATAATGCAATATAAATTATCAATGTTCTTCATTTTAGATCAATAAAATGCAAACGCTTAAAGAAAAACAAATTTTCTGTATACTGTTTTAGTGTAATAAGTAAATAGTTCTTTTTATATTGTCAATTCTTCTCACGCTGATGCTTTCAAATAAAAAGCAGTTTATATCAATCCTGATAAGTAAAGACCAAATTGGTTTTACATTCTCGGATCTTATTTTATGAAAGTGAAAAAGAAAATCCTTCGAACACCTTTATAATGTGATCCTTAGGTACTTCATAAATCTTTATTAGGTAAATTAGATTATCAATGTTACTTATTTAAAATAAAAAGGGGATTTAAAATGAGACCCATTCGTTGTTAACAATTTCAGTGCAAGAAGTAAAAGTAGAATTATATATTCTCAATTCTATTAATGTAACATCGATTATGAATGCTTTTCATTTTATATCACTATAAATCTAAAGATTTTACATCAAAGTAAAGCAAATGATTTAAAATGAAATTCATTCCCTGTCAACTATTTCAATGTAATGTGTAAAAAGTGCATGATGATTAACAATTCTGAAATGTTACATTGTGAATGTTTTTCACTTTATTTCAGCATAGAGCAAACGATTTTATATCAATATAAAGCAAACGATTTAAAACGAAATTCATTATCTGCTAGCTATTTCAATGCAGTATGTAAAAAGTGAGTTACAAATTATTAAATCTTATCACATAACATTAATTATGTAAGTTTTTTAAATTTCTTATTAAAACAAAGAGAGCAATTTTAAATTAAATACATTTAAATTAATTTAAATAAGTTAAACGTATTTGCATGCTTTTGAATTCTTATAGTATAAAAACATTAAAATGAAAGACATTTGTGACTAATACTGATAAGGAAAAGAATATTAGTTTTGCAATATCAGTACCTGTAATATAAAACTCCTGAAATTGAAAACATTTTTCTAAAATGAAAGTAAAGTAATATTAAGCGTTTATATTTCTGTAATGCAAAAAATATAGAATGTAACACATTCTCCGTTAAATGCTATGATACATAAGCAAAAGAACGTTTTCGTTCCATTATCAATCTTTTAAAGCAACACTGTTTTTTAACGAAGCACTCTCTGCCGAAGTTAAAACCAAAGACACGTGGTCATTTAAAGATGGAACACTGATAGGACAGTTCAGAACAAACGGCGAGCAATTCTCGTTGAGGCAGAGGTGTCACCGCTATTGTCGCGTACGTTCAACTTCACAAACCACACAAGTTGAAAACCCTTATTAGTTGATTTATTGACACCATATCTCCACCCATAAATACATCCCCAGAATATCACTTCCTACCTGAGATGGAGAGGTTGGTATTTTCTTCGAAATCGCTTAAAAATTTCATAAGAAGAGGTTACTTGGGCGTTCAGAGGTTAGGTTTTCAGAAGGTGAGGCTTTTTAAAAAAGGTTATCTATAAAAAGAAGAGCTGTTTCCCGTATGTAGTTTTGGTAGAAAAAAAATGTTTTGTCATAAATTGTGTTGCAATTTCAGAAATAGTTTCGAAGGTTATGGTTTTTCATGATATATGGATTCGATTTTTGATCGTGTACAAACTAGACATTGAACTCTAGATCAAAAGACTGGCAATTAAATTTTGTTCTTTTTCATTAATTTATTTTTATTCGGGTTGTTTTTAGGTGGAAAGGAAGTTTAGTTTCATATTTTTTACAAGAAAAATATTTAAATTAGCTTCTAAATTTTAACAAAGCAAATAGTTTAATCGTAGTGGAAGAATGTTTTAAGGAATATTTTGAAAATACTACTCTCAGAAAAATCAGTTTGATGTTAAGTTATGAGTAAATATTCAATTGCGCCGATCTTTTCGCAGTAAGCAAAATGTTTATTCGAAATATAATTTAGGAAATTCTAAATTGTTAAAGTTGTGCATCTATTCTTCCCATATTTTCATTAATTCTTATTATTTTTCCTTTGGTTACATTTAACCTCTTTTGTAATCTTATGAATAAATATCTTTTATGCATGGAAACTCTTTGAGAAATACAGTAAATAACTTCTGATAATTATAATATTATTATAAAACACCGTTAACATTACTTAATATGTAATTGTTGTCTAATACTTTTAGTAATGTAGATAAATTTTCTTTCTTACATTCCATAAAGACTTTTAATATTCATGTAGATAAGTTTAGATAATGTAGATAAATTTTGAGTTTAATATTCTTTAAAAAATTGTAATTATATAGATAAATGTCAATAAATTAGGTACATTTTTATTCTTATATTCTTTCAAGTTTGTAATAGTTTCATAAACATAGATATTTATAAATGTAGATATGTAAGGAAAATTTTTTACTTTTATATTCTTTAAAAATTCGTAAATAAAGCTTTGCATTCAACACAGAAATATGTTGAAAATTGTTTTCTCACATAATGCATAACATATCTTTTGTTTCCGTTGAAAAATTTTTTAAAAATAAAGCGAACCTTGTCATGCTTTCATTTAAAGTGTTACTTTTATAATGGGAAGAAGACACGTTTTTTTGTGAAAATTCTACTATAAATAGTAAATAAATTTTTTTTTAATAAAACAGATTTTTGGAAACTTTCTTTAAATTTTTCCATCCAATAAAAAAAAAGAGGCGAACTTGAACCCATTTTAGCAACAATCTCATCTTCAAAATTATAAGTCGTAGGAAATTAGTGAAAAATAATGTAATTTATTTAAAAGAAATTATGAAAGCACAGTTTACCGTTTAATTAAAATTGGGAGAAACAAGAAATATGAATTAAGATATAATTGAAGACCATAAAATTAATAAAAGTTGTAAAGTAAATGATTTAACTGCCAAATATTTTGAAAATTAAATAAATTAATCGAAAAATATCAATCATCAAAATATCAATAGTAAATTAATTGAAAAAATATCAATTCATAAAGTCCACTTATTAAGTCCACTGTTTTGAAGCTTGTTTAATATTTTGAACTTAATTTTTACATATTTTTATAAAAGTCTTGAACTTAATATCAGTTAATAAAAGTTGAAAAACTACTGCCTGATGTTAAATAAATAGTTGAAATAAAGTAAGCAAAAGTATCTGATGTAAAAATCTAGTGAACAGAATTATGACAATAATTATCTTAAGCATTACAGTTTCATATCTGAAAATGTCTAACCTGATTGTCTGTCAAGGATCATTAGAACCTAATTAGGAATAACTTTACAATAGTATTTTGAAATTTGCCCGACACATTAAATTAATTTAACTTTAAAAAATTAACGCAACATTTTTATACTTTAAAAACAATTACTTTCTAAGTTTAAGAAATAAAGAATGTTACTGTGAATGACAGAAATTGATGGTTGTTCCCTTGCACTAATGTTGTCTAATGTTGAATAAATTTCATTAAATTAATAATTTCGTTAAATTAATAATTTCGTTAATTTACTATTAATAATAGTTACTTTCGTTAATAATAGTTAACTAATAGTTAGTTTCGTTAATTTACCGCTGAATTAATTTCAGACAATCTGTAAGTGCCCGAAATATATACATACTAGGTCAAGTTAAGTGCCACTGCCCGGTATGCCCTACACAAATGTTTTTTTTAAAGTCAAGTGCCACTGCCCAGTATGCATTTAACCGGTACTCCGAATACTCTCCTAATCTATCCTAAGTAGGTAATAAATTATCGAATAAATATAATTATATCAACGAATAAATTAATATCAAATCGGATGTAACAAATATTTGGGGCATTCATTAAAGCGACTCTGTGATTGTTGGCATTCACCAGTGAAAGTCGACATTCTCTTGATTTCGGTCATTCACGGTAAAAAATATGTAATATTTTAATGGAAAAATGTTCTATGTCTAGAAATCAAAACACTTTTAATTCCCATTAAACGCATTTTATTAAAATAATTTTTAAGCATTAAGCACAATCACCCACCGTGGTTTAAGAAATAGGTTTATGATAAAAAAAATTAAATTCAAAATATAACTTAATGAAAAACGATTATTAGAACCTAGGGATGGAATTATATTTTTTAAAGTGGCAACAGTGAATGGTTTCACGTATAAAATAATTCTCTTATCACCTGCTTACCAACACACTCTTCTAAATGCTAGACATTATAATTGCCGACACACGTGTGGCATCATATTTCTCTTGCTGATTAGTTTGACACAGATCAGGTGCAGTTGAAATTTCATCAGACTCAATTTACCACCAGTAATAAATTAACTAAATACATCTTGCATAGGGAATTAACATTACAGTTTTGCTAAATAATAAGTTATTTTAAAAATGATATGATTTATTTAGAGAAGAATCGTTTTTTAAAACTGATATTCACCTGTTTTTGTTCTTAATTAATATTTTATAAAGAAGTAATTATAATTGAAAAAATCTGAATTCATAAATTTTTATATTTTCAATTATTTTACAGTAAAGAAAAATGGTTAAACAATGAAAATAATCATTATTTTTAGCAAAATATTAGTTTCAAATAAGTGAAATTCCATTGGATTCAAAATATGATATGTATTTTTCTATGAAAAATACTTTAAACGTGTTATCGTATTGGATTGAATCTAGAAACGAATCCCAAATAGTCGCATTACTGTTATTGCTTTCCAACAATATCTTTGTCAAAATAAAAAATATTGTAATGAGTGTTATTACAATATTTTTATTTTTATTTTGGTGAATAATTATAGTAATGACAATTTGCTCTATTAATTTGCTAAAATATGAAAATACTCAGTGGTGAACTGAAGAGTTTCCAGTGTCCTGCACTCCCCAATGCCCATTACTTAACAATAAGTCAAGCTACTGTGTCCAGTTAAATTTCTTTTTTGCCGCTTTTTAAACCATGCTAGTTGTAAATGGTTAAATACCGTACAGTTTTAGATTCATGACTTTTATTACCCATACTAATTAAGAACTGTTTCAAAACCGTAAAGATATAAAATGTTCTTTACCGTAAACTTTACAGTTAATTGGATGGACAGACTGCTGCCGGTTATTTTACCATAATTGTAAAATGAAAATTTTAGCAGAGCATTTTCTTCTTATATTTTTTATATTTCATTCTTTTATATATTTTATTCTTTTATATAGTTCCTTATTTGATTTTTATATTTGTTCCGCTAACTGGATCTATTTTCTGCTTGAAAACATTATTTACTAAAAACAAAAATTAATTTATTTATGGGTTAAAAATAATTTATTAATAAATCAGCCGGGACACTCACAAAACTCAATATGAGATCGTACTATCCCTAATATATTAAATTATTATAGATGAAAAAGTAAGGAGACAATTCCTCATTGTTTAAAAATGTATTAAACTATTTTTAGAATGTTTAAAAAGTTTACATTCTGTAGTATAAAACTCAATATTGAAAACAAGTAAATAATAAATTACCGAAAATACTAGTTGTTGCTGATAGTTTTTTTTTTGCTGTAAAATAAAGTTGTTGACTTAATTGATACAAGTATAAGCAAAATAACTATCTCATTTGATTTTCATAATCTTACAGTAGAATTTAATTCATTTATGACGCATGAGTTACTGAATGATCAAAAGTTAAATAATTTAAATGCATAACAATTTAGGCAGGTTTAACATAATTCCCAACTTGTATAAATTGTGAATGTAATTCAAATATTAGCTTAGAATTAATTACAAATGACAAGAAAATTTTAAAAAAAATATAAAATTTTCTTATATACATTTCTTGTGCTTCAACACATAGTTAAGCTGTGGTTTTTAAACCAGCTGGTTGGAGCGAAGCAAAATTTTTTATTTCATTTCCACTATTGTCTTTAATATATGTTCTAAACACTTCTAATATTACCTCTCAATGGCTGTTTTATGGGTGTTTTCACGCTTAAACGACTCGACATTTGTCAGCAGCGGTTCACGTACACATTTGATAAACGCCAGGTGTACATACTGAAACATTTCTATTAGCACAGCAGGCAATGAATTTCTCGGCATAGAAGTTTTAGAAACGAGTAACATGAATTCAATTGCCACCATACAGGAAGGAAAAAATAATATTGAAATAGATATTTAGTTACTGCACGGGATATTTATAATTACAAACGATAAACAGTTTAAATTTTTTAATCGGAAAAAGGTGTATTTCTAAACCTTGTTTTTTTTTCAGTTTGCGTTCTATAATCCCCTAAGGCGTTAATACGTTTGTAATGCTTCATTTATTTAATAAATACATGAATAATTAAGAATTGAACTATTCTATTTTATGTAAAATTCATGCTTCCTTTGAAGACTCCTCATTAAAAACAAACTAAGAGTATTAAAGATATGTAAATTATTTAATCAAAAATTCTTCTGCACAAATTGTACTGTACTATTGTTTAAAAACAAAACAATAATATATAGTTGAGTACCATACATTAATTTCCTGTTTTTTCGCCACTATGTAAAGGAATGAATGCTATATAACTTTACCAATTTACATTAAGTTGAGTTTATGAGACGCTTATTAATTAAAAACGATTAATTTTTATCTCGAAAAACATTTCTGAACATTATTTCTTAAGTTTGTATTGTACATTCCAGAATGCAATTTGTTTAATTCCTTTAAGGCATCCACAACGTTTTATATTCATTTAATAAATGTATAAAAATTATCTCATAAAATGAATTATTCCATTTCATACACGATTTGTGTTTAATTGCTAGATTTGTCAGAACAAAAACTTAATATAGTCTTAAATACATACAATTTTTTAAAACAAAAACTCTAGCACGCAGATTGTTTTAAAAGTATGAAATAATATGAATGAGCCCTCGTCATTTATTGCTAGTTTTTAAACTAATATGTAAACAAATTCTAGACAAGTTTTTGAATTTTCACATAGTTGAAAACTATTCATTTGCTACATGATTCAATGCGAAGATTTCTATGAAATTTTCAGAAATCACAGATTGTTTAATACTACACATAATATTGCTTGTTACTTTAGTACGCTACTATGTATGCTATTATGTTTATGAAAGTTTTAGAAATGCACAAGGGATTGAGTACTTTATTTGTTCTAATACTGTAATTATTTTCATTATTTGAAATTCACAAGTGGTTGAGCACTATGTTTGTTTAAGCTCTGTTATTATTTTCATAAGTAAAGTTGAGAAAACTACTGTAAATTGGATAAAACTTTACTGATATCAAGAATTTTTGAGAGAAAAATCACGCCTAATATTTATCAGAACAGTTCCCATATTACACATTTATAATAATTTATAAAAGGGTAAGATGTATTCTATATAACTTAATCTAATGTTTGTATTGTTGCATTGTTAAAACAATTTTCAAAATATAAATATATATATCTATTTTATATATATATAAAATAGAGATAGAAACTTTTGAAAGATAAAATATAAAATATAATGCTTAATAAATCTGTCAAAAATGCATTTTAAGTATCATGCCCTGTTAAAAATTTAATTTCCCTACGTAAATCTTTTTCCACCGATAGAATTTAATATTATCTGTTATTGTAATTATCTGTTACATCAATTTTTGTAACAGAAAGTGTCCTGGAACCGTTACTAAAACTCACAACACGTGCGACAGGGTCCACTGAGCAGTTTAACTGAAGAGTGAAAACTTAACGAAAAAATACATAAAAAATAAACACTCATCATTTCCATCGCTTGAGCAATGATTTGTAAAAGTCAAAGTGTGAGTGTAGAAAGAGAACGGTACAGAGGTTTCGACACGGCCCCGTCGCCGTTGTCATTTAACGCCGCTTCATTCCACTGCGGAACTGTGAATTATTTATTATCAGAGTTGATTTGTATTTCTGGGAATGGCAACAGCAAATAACAACACCCAAAAAGACTTCTTCAGCAGATCGCTTGCGTGAAAAAGATTCTATAAACTTTCATAAAATTGAAAACGATAATTAAAAAGAAAACAGATTTTCGGTCGACTTGTATGCGTTACCTTCCTAACACTGTGCTACTACCAATATGGTTTGCGAAAGCTGGGTGGAAGAATAAGCGTAACTTTAACTAATCCGGAAATTTATAGTTTTATAATTTTAAATATCTTTCAGAAGAATAATATGAGCTGATACTTTTTTATATGAGCAATTTGCAATTACTCATATTCAGAAAACTAAATTAGCAATTGTAAACTTTTCACTCAAAAAACTAGATTAAATGGCATATTTTGAAAAACCATATTTGTTGAAAGCATTTAAAAAATAAAATTTTGAGTACTCTAGATTAGATTTCAATATCTTTAATTATTAAAATGATTTTAACTTAAGATAATATAACACTCTATGAACCCTATATGACATTAAATGTTAATACTGAAAATTTTTAGCGTGCCTGAAAATTTTAATGAATTAGCGTGCCTGAATTAGCAACCCTGAAAATTTTTAGCGTGCTTATAGCCATTTTTTATTGTAAAAAAAATTTTATTTTGTAATCAGAAGATAAAATGATAAAAAAGGAGAAATATTTCAAAAATAAGTAAATAATTCCCTGTTCGTAAATCAATGATCCGAAATATCTCAATATGTTGAACATTCTTTAAAAAATTTTGGCTCATAGTTGCCACTGATTTTGGTGTCGATATGAACTAAAACTTTTTACAGAGTTCAGAATCAGTTTAATGGCTTCATTACAAAAACATTTCGCTTGAAAAACTAGCAACATTTTTAGTATTGTATTCGAACTAATTCTTTTAAAACGCTATTTTGTCAATTTTGTTAATTTTAATTATTTTCTTTTTGCGCGGCGATAACTTACATTTCTGTACTTGAAAATGTATTTAGTTTGCATTATCACAAAAAATGGTGGCAATTACATACCAAAATTTTTTACAGTGCTCTTGATAAAACAATAAGGTAAAATGCTAATTTGGAACAAAAGTGAAATAGATAATTTAATAAAAATTTATATATAATTTGTAAGTTAAAGCTCATTATTTTGTATTATTGTCAAAAAAACATTATTTTGTACTTATTTTTTCAAAATAAATTATAATTTTATTTAAAAAATTATTCATTAGCAATAACTCAACATTTTCATTTCAAATTATTCCATTGAAATTGTTTGTAAAACGACTTGTTTGTATTTTAATGACGTACGAAGGATGTTACATAGACTATACTTTTTTACAATTGTACAAATGGAGTTATACTGTAAATAATTTCAGATCAAATTACGCTAAAAAGGGGAGAAAGTATTTCCCCCGTAAGTTCAATTTTTTAGGTAAAATTTTTCCGAATCAAAAATATGATAAACTGTAGTTTTTTCAGTAATATTTACGGTAAAATTACTGAAGCACTAAAATTAAATAAATCTCACTGTAAAAGTTACGCTGTAAAATTTTACAGTGAAAATGACCTGTCCGGTAAAATTGATTTACAGTTGATGCACTCAGGATACCAGTACTTTTTACTGTATCCAGAATGATCCAGAATTGTTTACAGTTTAGCTTTTAGCAATTGTAATTCAAATGGTCTCCTAAATCGCATAACAAATATCGTAGTGATGAAATGCGCTTAAAGTAAAAGCCTCAATGGATAAATAGATAAAGTTAGAAATATTTGTTGAAATTATAAACATTAATTCGAAACTCTCAAATATTCTATAAAGTTCTATAGTTCTAAAAGTTCTATACAATTACTAAGAATATAAAGAATAGGGAAATGTTTATAGCAATTACAAGGGGGTAAAAACCACAAAAATGAACAACTAATAAATAAAATTATTACCCATATTTGGGGGGGTCAGGGACCTAATTTACCTTATAATTCAATAAATAAAGTTTTAAGTAAATATATATACATAAATAAATTATAGATATATAAAATAAATTTCTAAGCTATTTCATAGACTTTGATGCAACATGTATGTTTGAGAGATTTGAATATTTGTATTACATGAGAACAAAAATTTATATTTTTAAATTAAGTATCTTGTGCAGAAATTATTAAAAATACAATTGTTTTAAGTAATATATTTCTATTTATGGATAAAAATATTTCATAATTCTTACCATTTAATTCAATTTTGAGTTTATTTTTCCAAAAAAAGTTAGCACGACACTATTTTTAATCTCATTTTAAAAAATATCATCTTGAAAAATCTACTCAACATTACTTACTCTCAATATCTGCGCAATAATATCTCAAAATAATTTATTCTAGATATATAGGAACCAAACCAAATTAATTGGATTAGGTATTTACAAGAAATAGAAATGTTACTTTGCAGCAAAACTTACATGTTTACTGCCTCAATTGAATAAGATTTATAAGAACAGTTAAATTTATTTACCCAGTTTAACTCAAAATAACTGATATTCTACTTAAGTGCACCAAAATTAATTAATTTAATTTGTAATTTATTTACGTACTAATACAAAATAGCTTATACAGTATTTAAGAAACATACTGACACAAAGTAGCGTGTACTAAATTTTAGGAGCATACTGACACAACAGCACAAACGCAAAATAGACTGCACTTTACTTACGAAGCACACAAACGCAAAATAGCATGTACTGTACTTAAGAAGCCTGCAAATTCAAATTAACCTGTACTGTACATAAGAAGCACACAAGCGAAATATAGTTTGTACTGTACTTAAGAAGCACACAAACGCAAAGTAGCATGTACTGTACTCTAGAAACACACAAATTCAAATTAGCCTGTATTATACTTAAGAAGCACACAAACGAAAAATAGTCTGTACTCTACTTGAGCATACGAGCACAAAGTAGCCTGTACTGAACATAATAAGCACTTAAACGCAAAATAGCCTGTTCTGTATTTTAGAAACATTCTAGCACAAATAGCTTATATTGTATTTTAGGAAGCATACTAGCTCGAAATGGCTTAGATTGCTCTTGAAAAGTTTGCGAACACTAAATAAATTTTATTGTACTTAAGAAGCATACAAATGCAAAAAAGCCTATATTTTATTTATTTAATACAGCCATCTTGGTCCAGATATACGTATCCTTATGGAATATCCACAATTGTTTTTATGTGAGAAGTATATTGAAGCATTTATTCGTGTGATAGCATTTATTCCTGAGTGCGTGCATCAAAACTCACGGGTTAACTCGAAAAATATTTAATTTTAGTGACCAACGATTATTATTTAGTGACCAATGACTATTAAGCTCTATAAAAATGAAATAAAACAAAAGAAATTTTTTTATTCTCATCCTTTACAATTTTTTGAATAGGATAGAAAAGGGACTGAGTGCGAATTAAAAATATTCTAAACATAGCTTGCGAAAGTTACAAAGGTTGATTTTGCGTCAAAGTAAATTCCAGAGCATTTTGCCTAATTTACATATATCAGGGATTATTGTTATTACGTATTATGATGTAAACGATATTTATTGTCAGACTGTAAATTTAAAAAGAAGCAGTAAAATACTGTGTTTTATAAAGATCATTCAAATAATAAAAAGTGATAATCTATAAATCCCACCAAAATTCAAAATTACAATATTCATTGTGAAAAATTCTGAATCAAATTACAGTAAAATGTATTTGCACTCAGGTTGCTAGTATTTTTTACCGTAAAATTTCATGCAAAGAAAATCTGATAAATCGTAATTTTTTCAGTAATATTTACTATAAAATCACTGAACTAGTTCAATAAATATTGCTGGAAAAATTACGGTTTACAATTTTATGGTGAAAATGATTTTTACAATTAAATGGATTTTAAGATAAAAGGATTTTTATAAACTCTGCACTTAGATAACCAGAATTTTTTTACAGTGTATTGCCTTTATTAAAAGCTAATATTAATATTTTTTTTTTTTAAAAAATTGATCTTTCATTTTTAGTTAAAACGAATGAAGAACAATGTCAGTATCTGGTTATAGTTTTCTTACACGCTAGCTCAGTTTTTTAAATTTAATGTCAGCATTACTAAAGAAGTAATTTGTTTCATACCACGTTTACTATTCAAAATACTCTATTTTTGAAATTAATAACTTTGGAAACAAAGAATTCTTAGAAAATGCTGTTGAATTTGATAATTTCAATTGGCCGTATATATATTTCTGAAATGAAATCTAGCCTTGAGTGCCAGATTAGTTGAGAACTTTCTGATTCCTACTGATTCTAATCCATGGGGTTAAGTAAGTTGATTACCCTTTACAATTAGAAGCATCTTTAATATCAAAGTATATTCGTTGTCGTGGATGGCAACAACAATAAAAGAGAAAAAAGGAAAATAAAAGAATACTTAAAATTTCTCAGAATTGAAAGAAATAGTTTTTAATTATCATTTTCTATTAAATAATTATTACACTAAGTTTTGTAGATTCAGTATTATCGAAACAATAGAAGTTTAGAAGCAGTACTTGTTCAACAAAGCAGCTTGATTGTTCGTTTTGAAAACAAATTTAATAAATAACTTTTTAAACAAAGGCATAAATTTCTGTTATTAATTTAGACGCATTATTAAATAAAACATTAATAAATGTAACTTAAATATTAATACGATTTGTATACGTAAAGAAAACTTTATCAAAAGACTATAATTGGAAAAAAAATATCATATCTTATTAACTTCTTCTTGATAACAATCAACAAATCAATTGTAAGTTTATTTAGAAAATTTATAGGAAAACTATTTACAAAATTATGCTAACAATTGATTTCTAATTTGATAGATAATCTAAATATTTAATATTTTACATTTTCACGTTGATTTAAGGTTTATTATTTTTAACATGTTTTTAATGTTATTGAGGAAAAATTTAGAATTTTGTTCAAATATTTTATCGGTAAAATTCAATTTCAAAGCCTAACGGCGTACAATTCAGGAATGAAATGAAAAATGATGAACGGGACGAGTATTAAAATAAATCAATGTTTTTTATTGAAAAAATGCAATTTAAACATTTTTTTAAGAGTGATAAATTATATGGAATTAAAAATATATGAAAAAAAGTTCACTTATCTTAAAATTTTAAGTGACTTCAATATCTTATTAATAAACTAATACTTTAAAGGGGCATAAATAAAATGGCTTTCAGGAATTTTAAAAATATGGTTTTAGAAATGATGACAAAAATCTTTAATTTTTACATTTTAATAATGTAATTGATTACATTTTAAATTACATTTTAAAAATATAATCTTAATGTATTAAAGCATTTTTGCCACACTTTCAATGACAAATTTTAATGTGATTCTAATGTTTAATATATTTTAACAACTTTCTTGCGACATTTTAGCATCGTCAAAACAACTAATAATTCATTAAATTTCTCATTTGATAAAACATTAAAATTATGTCCATTGTTGAAAGAATACTGAATGTATGATGATAAATTTTATTTTTAATGAAAAGGTACTTAAAGTGCTTAAAATTCAACATGGTTATCGTTTGTTAGCATAGTTAATTTATAATTACTGAGATACATAGTTAATTAAAAAACAATGCGTGTGAGGTGAATAATGCAACCAATTGTTACTGAAACATTATTTAGTCATCAAAATTCCAAGATACCTAGGATATTTTGCTCTAGGCACGGACGAAAAAACGAAATATCCGAAAGAAATACGTTTTCGTATTTACATCCATGATCGTAATATACGAGAACATAATAATTATAATAATTATAATAATATAATAATATTATATATTATATTATTATAATTATTATAATTAATATTATAATTAATAGATATTATAATAATACTTAATATCCGAATTAAATATCTGTTCTTTGTTCCAGGATGTCGACGATTTTAATATAAGGTACTAGCATTAACTTTTTAAAATTGGAGCATATACGTATGAAATAATTCTATCATTTGTGATTAAATAGGAACTACAAAAAATGAAATTATATTTAGAACTTAGACGCTTTACTATTTTCTACATTATTGACGCATGGAAGTTGCAAAAAGTATTTTACTGTTTATCGTAAAAAAAATTTCTCTGAAACTAAGACAATGTATATAATATATTACCATTGAGTTATATTTTACACTATTTTCGATTATATTAAAAGTAGAGTTAAGTTCACAGTTTACTGAAATAAATGTTTTCAAAAATGTTACAAATGTATTATGAACGGCTAAGGTGCACTGTACATCGCATTACATTTTGAGATATTTTCTTTCTCTTTAAATGTTGTTACGTATAATTTAGTGTATTGTTTAGATCATAAATCACATTATATATATATTTTAAATTTTTCAACAATAATACTACAAAAATAAACATAATCTACCGATATAAATGCAGCCAAAAATGTTGCACTTTATATTGTATTGTATCGTGTAATTAATGCGTTGAAGTATATGCACCTCTTGTATATCCACCGTAATATTTTATTACGATGAATCATGTTACACAATAACAATTTAATACTACTACACTAATTACTGCGTTGAGTTAAAGATTTAAGCATTTTCTTTAAAAAAAATTTTAATTGATAGTGTAGAGTCGGTTGTTTTTTGCGAAAGGAAGATTCTATGGGAACAGCATTTTCGCCATCTTAAATTTTATAGCTACCCTATTTTAACAAACTACATCAGTGAAAATTAGAATATACAAGATCAAAAAAATATTGACTTAGTGCTTTAAATAACTTTACAAATATTATATATACAATTACAACTTAGACTTATTAGTTGTTAGGATATATAACAAGAATTTAACTTTTTCATAATATTAAAAGAAATATATGCACTCAAATATTTAGTTTTATTTTTTTTTTAAATATAAGCAATCATCATTAAAAGAATATTTTGAAATTCCCAGTTCATTGAATCATCATTTTTAATTTCATAAAACCATTTCTTAGGGAGCATTGCAGGGAAAATAGTGAAAAAAATCATTTCAAAATGATTTTTTATGATTTCGTTTCCTAATTTTTTGATAATGGACACCATGAGACAAAGTATTGAAAATTCAATTCTTATATGATGGCCCTTTTGATGGAACAAATTTGATCTTGTCTTCATGGATTCTATGAAGGGCTGGTATTCAATAATTGTTTGTACTTTTGTATTTATGGACAATATTTCCTTGTTAATATTTTTATGAGCACTATGGAATCTCATTATAGATAAATAAAAACAACTAAAAATTGTTGTTTTTTCTTTTTTTCTTTCTTTCTAAATTTGGAATTCATCTCTTATAAAACAGATATTTAATCAAAACAATTTTGATATTTGAATTTTTTGGCAGAATTTGAGAAATGCTTTTCATTATAGAAGGGTAAACTTACGTATCTGTAATAAAATCAATGCTATATTACTTTCAGACTCGTATATAATAATATTAAAACATTTCATCAGATTAACAATGTTTCATTCAAAATATTGTTTAAAAACAATTTATTAAAAGCTGTGTAACAGAACTATTATTTTTAAGATCAATTCAAATATATTGATGGAGTTATAAATAAAATTAAAGTAATCATTTTTGGATAACTTCGGATATTTACAAAGAAATAAAAAAAAATAAAAATAACTAGACAGTGAGTTTAATTTTTATTATGATACTTAAACATTAATGATGTGTTAAAGATGTCTAAAATAAAAAACGAGTTTAAATTTTTATGTTCGAAAATTGCAGTACATAAAATTAAAATATCGCAAAATACTTACAAATGCAATAAAATATTACTTTTAATTTATTAATCTAAATTTGATACTCATGATTTAAATAATAAGTAATACGAAAAATTGTGATGCATTTCAAGCGATTTAATGCAGCGGTTTCTAAATTTTTTCAGTCGCGGAACCCTAAACGATCGAACTTCTTTTGGTGGAACTTTGACTTTTTAGAAAACGTTCCTTAGCAGGTGCAAACGAAGCAAGAAACTTCTAATTAATTCAGAAACAATTAATGCGGATGAATTTTTTTCATTGTTTCATCAATAAGTCTTAAAATTAAGTTTTATGTTAGGTAGTTGAATTCGCAAATCTGCAGAGGTTACGTTTGTTACTCTATAAGTCAAGTTTAGTAGTTTTTGACGTTCAAGTTGAAATTGAATAAATAAGCTGAATTATAATTTTTTTTTAAAAATTATTATAAATTGTGAGAGAGGCTAGAGAGGCAAAGAAAAATAATTCTTTATTTGTAAATTTGGTAATTTTATATTGAATTTCTAAGTTCAACGAGAAATACTGATGAAATAATTTATAAATGCATATCGTTTAGCAATTTATATATTGTACTGTTATATAGAAAAATATATATTTCTTAAAATTTCCTCTTTCAATTTTATTGAAATTTTACACAAATAATTTCATAAAAACAATTTTAATATTAAATAAGTAATGGATTATTAATCGGGTACAAACCATCTTTCAAAAAATCATTACTGGCTATAAAAAAATGTCCCAACCTACGGAAAACCCACCTATGATCTTTTCACGGAGTCTTAAAGTTCCGCGGAACACCATTTGAAAATCGCTGATTTAATGCATTAAAAAGAAATCTGAGGGGGATGAAAATGTTTCTTTATTAATGAAACTTTCAAGTGTGTATGCACACACTGAGTTTTATACTTATACGATGTAAATAATTCAATAAATAATATTATTCATTATACTATTTTCGAACTTTATAGCAAAATCTTAAGCATCCACGGAACTCTGGAGTTCCACGAAACATCATTTGAGAACCGCTGACTTAATGCATTAGAAGGAAATGTAAGGGGGACAAAAATATTTTCTTTATTAAGGAAACTTTCAAGTGTGTATGGACACACTGTGTTTTATTTATGCGATGTAAGTAATTCAATAAAATATATTATTTATTATATTATTTTCGAACTTAACAGTAAAATCTATTCATTTTACAAACGCAAATATAAAATTATTTCTTAACTTACCCAGCATTTTACTAAGATCTGCATTATGAAGATCGGGATTTTCGTCCGCAAGTCTTTTTCTTTCAACTTTAGCCCAAACCATGAAAGCATTCATCGGTCTCCGTATTCTCTGTTCTTGGCTAGCTCTACCGCCTTTACCAGCGGTTGAAGGAACATCGACGGGACTTTCCGCGGCTGCCAGGGGCGAACCGACAACATCATGCACCGGAGAACTTCCCGGTTCATTCACAGCCCCATCACCAGGGTAGCGCCCCAGTTCCGAAGCAGGCGGTGCTTCCATCGAAGACAAGTCCGCCGGGGCAGAGTTAATCCTCGCGAGTCCGTAAGCACCGTCCGGCAACCATCCTGTCTCGTCCGGCACACCATACTGAACCATTCCCTGATAGTCCCCTTGCTGTTGTGGCCAACCCCTTGCATAAGGAGATCCTCCCGCTAAGTAATATCCGGCAACTGGACTCCCCTGTTGCTGCCTGGAAGTTCCCGGACTTCCACTATAATCACGTGGGTATAGTTCCATCATGCCGGACATATCCTGGGGGTGGAAGGGTGATCCAGGATCGTTTGGGGGTGGATCCTGCTGAAAAGCAGACATTGTGTCCTCTAATGCAATAAGATGCATGCAAATGCAAACGATGTTTTGTACCACATAAACATAGAAGCAAGTACCTTCGATGCAACAGGTACGACGGGTTAGATTCTCCTATCTGATCCTTTGCCGAAAGAGCCTCACTCGATCCTGCTTGGGGTAGTGACGTCACTAAACTTTTTCCACCAATGGGAGAGCCAAATTTCATCCTCTCTCTCTCTCCAGGTGAGTTGAAAACTTTTCACTCTCATCTTTTTCCTCAGCTCTCTTGGATGGTTTTTCTAATACGTAGGTGGTGGTTTTCTGATAGGGTTCTTCTTAGTGTGAGGGTGTTTCAGTGAATACAATAGAATGTTTTTTATTCTTTTTTTCATCGATGATAGAGATAGTTCTGAAGTGGTATAATTGCTGATGATAGAGGAAAACAGAGATAGAATCAATCGGAAATGAAATATGTTACCTATATTTGCATTAATGTGTAAAATATGAAGAAATAAAATATTTTTTTTCCTGAATTACTTCAGATAGAGGACATTAAATGACTTATAAAATCAGTTTTTCAGAATCTTATTAAATATTTGATTTTCACAATTTATTCAAACACGTATAACAATAAATAAAAAAATAAATAATAAAAAAAAAAATTACAATAAAGTAAATAAATAAATAAGTAATAAAATAAAATTAAATGAGTGAATAAATATAAAAATTTTCAAAAGGGATAAGGTTTTTTTCAGTATCTTTCTCTTTGAAAGAAATGTTGATATAGAAAGATAAAAGCGAATTACCCCCTATAAAATATTTTGAGGAAAAACTAAAAGCAAGGCTTCAATTGCTCCTAAATTCAGAGATAAAAGCAAATTAACAAATATTTTGAAATAAAATTATTTTATTTCTTCAAAATATGGTATCTCTTTAAAGGGAAAAGCGAAATAATGAGTTAAAAAGTAATAAATGTAAAATATTTCGCACAGTTAAAATTAAAGCCAATGAAAAAGTTAAACACATAATATTGAAATTAAGGATTTAAAATTAAAGCAATGATTTATTGCTTATAAATGAAATTCAAATGTATATTTTCTTTTACATTAAACATTTTTTGAATTATTTTTTCGGTTAACATATCCCTTAAACAGTAAGGTAAAGGTAACCATTAAGAAGTTTTGCATAAAAGAAACTAAAAATCATGATTTCTTTGTTTCCAAATTAGGAGAAAAATTCAAATTGAAAAAAATTTCAAAACGTAACACCTTCTTCAAAACATCTTTTCTATTTGAAAAAAATCCCAGAAAATATTGAGATAAAACTATGAAATGAGAGACTGCACCACGAAAATCTTTCGAAGAGAAATAATTGAAATTTGAAATTAATGGTTTAAGTGCTTCTAAATTCATAGACAAATTCAAATTAACGAATTTTTAAAATGGAAACTTCGATTTTTTTATTAGCGAGTTTAACTGAAATTAGAGAAAAGTAAGATAAATAGTGAAGATTTGTAAGAGAAATTCTGCTAAGAAAATATTGAAAAAAATACTTTAAAATAATACTTAAAATTTTCCTCTACTTCAAAAAATTATAGAATTATAAAAATCGACTTACTTTTAAAATTCGTTTATATGGATTTTACTTACTAAATATTGCGATCCGAAAGATAACTAAATATATCCGAGAGATATATTTAGTTAACCGAACGATCCGAAAGATAACTAAAAATCTTTGCAGATTTTTTTTCTATTTATTATAATTTATTTCAAAATTATTATTTATTTAGAGTCACTTGATGCTTGTTCCCTCTCAATTAAAAATATTATGTAGTAATAAATGTAATAAACTCTGAAACTCTTATTATAATATAATATATTACAATAATATAATATATTATGATAATATAATATATTATTATAATATAATACATTATTATAATATATTATAGTCTTGTAATGCATTACTTAAAAAATACCAACAGTGTATCTCAACCATTATTATCTAATGATAAAATTCAATAAAACCTAATCAAGTAAAATAAAAAAAGCGAAATTTCTTTTTTAAAATCTATTTTCACTTATTTGAAAAACAATAAAATAAGTTAATAAGTGTTTCAAAGACAGAATTATGCAAACGAGGAAAACTATTTTTAAAAATTTTTTATTTCTCACTGTTCTTCAAAATTTTAAACTATTTGCTCCAAACTTAAGTTTTCTTTAAATATTAAATCATTGAATTTTACATCATTCTGGGAAATAAATTAAAATATTCATCCGACAAAATTTTTAAAAACAACATTATTTCCAAAAAACTATCTCGACTAAGTCTTTTTCCTTTTGAAAGTAACCAGATTAAAAAAAAAATATCGTTGCCGAAAACTAATTTTGTCAAAAAGTACCTGACAAAAAGTGACAAAAATATTATTTTCAAATTTTTTGAAATAAAACAGAGAAGGAGAAGAGCATTTTGAAATGTGATTCAATTTCACAAAATGGTGTAATGCGGGAAAGGAACTCGTATATTCTTATTTATAGTAAATATAGTAAAAGTAAATATGGTAAATATAGTAAAAATAGTAAAAGTAATTATATATAGATAAAGTAAATAAATTAATATTATGTTATTATCATTATTATAGTACTCTCGAACACAAAAAATCGAGAGGGGGGGGGGCTCAGAGGAAAAAAGTATCGTCAAAACTACCAAAATATAAGAAAATTTATCATGTTTCTGGCCATATGGGAACATAAAAAAGCTCGATAATTTTTACCGAAACTGGATTTTGGTAAAATTAACAATAAACTATGATTTTATAATCTGTCATAAAATTTGGTCATGATACCTTAGAGCATGGCATAAAAACTATTCTTTTTTTTTGGTAAAATTTATATTTCCGTTTTGTGCTAAATGTGTGGTAATAAGAACTATCATTTTGAAAATCAGAATTTCAGTAAACCGTTACAATATCAAGAGAAAAAAAATACAAAATGAACGGTTTAAATACCAGAAATTTTGGTTTTATTAACCAGAATAATTTTTTTCACTTAAAATGTCATTAACATACTAGTACGATAATTTTACCAGAACTTTTTTCTCCGTGTACTTTCTTGTTTTTGGTTATTAAAATTTATAGTTAAAATATTTCAATTTTTTTATACTTACATTATAAAGTAACTCTTACATTTTTATATAATCGTGATTAATATATTTGTAGTTGTAGTTCATTTACGACGCACTAGAGCTGCACAATGGGCTATTGGCGACGGTCTGGGAAACATCCCTGAGGCTGATCCGAAGTCAAACCATCACAATTTTGATCCTCTGCTGAGGGGATGGCACCCTCGCTTCTGTAGCCCGACCACCAGCACGTGAAATCAAGCACTTTACGGTGCAACAGTTTGACGAGCACCAATACCGCACACCCTCGTTCCTTACGGAGACTAATCCATGTGGTCACCCACCTGCATACTGATCGCAGCCAGTGATGACCGAACACTCACCGTGTAGTAAATGATGACTGGTGCACGTTAAGTCTGTTGGTCAGGAAGTTCTCTATGTTTCCATATCAAATCATGCTTCTGGGTGTACTGAATGAGAGATTTATCGTTCTGTGGTTCAGGTCAAATTTGCAATCTGTGAATGAATGAATGGGTCCACCCAATAAACGGGCTGTGATGTGTGTGTGTGTGACTTAAATCATATTCTTGGCCCTAGATGGAGCCACTGAAATACAAGAAACGCACCCTTTGCCTTAAATTCGCTTTGTTTCACCAAGCAAGATTAATGGAATTGGCAAGTAGCATTAGAAATAACAACAACAAGAACATACGAGTCATCTCCTCTATTTATACCATTTTGTTTAATCAAGTCTAGTTTCGAATTAACCCTTTTATCTTAGTTTTGGTTCAAAAAGTTTGGAAAAAAATTATTTTAGTCTTTTTTCAGTAAGCATTTTTTCACTAAGAAATTTTTTTAAAAAACAGTGACTTGATGAAAACGGCCATTGATCTATAATTAAGAAAAACATTTTTAAGATACCTTTCATAAAAATAAAAAAAAAAGATACCGAGCTACATAAGCTACATAAAATTAACTACTTAAAACATCTCATAATTATAAAAAAAATGTTAATATTTTAAAATTATTTGGCACAATTTTTAATAATCGTGAAAAATGAAGTATTTAAATATGGGTAAATTGTTATAATTGACAGGTTCTTCCATTGGGACAGTCTTAAAGGTGAATTGAAGTACATCTATCGATTGCTTTTAAAATACAATAGAATCAAAATCCCGATTGTTTGGAAAGCAATGTTAGACGCAATGAATGAGTTAGAATTAGCTCTTTTTCGATGTAAAACTAAAATAGCTTTTTAATAATTATATGCATAACTTGGGTATGACTTTATTCGATTCAGCGTAAAAAATGACGCAAAAAACGTAACATATCACTTGCATCGAATAAGTGTTGGTCCCTGAGCCCTGAGTAAGCTCTTGATTTAAGCAAAAGCTCTCCGCGGAGAAGGGTGAGGACCCAAATCACATTTTTTGATACAATTTACAGTTATCTTATAACAATTACTTTATTCAATTATTCGGGTGTCCAGAGTTATACTTTATAAAAGTTGAATCAGTAACAATACATCTGCGCTTTGATTTCTTGTGGGCTATTTATGATTAAGGCTTCATTTCGAGCAAATTTCATACGTGTCTAGTTTTGTCGAAGTCAGTAAAGGTCATTAAAAGTACACTTTTTTTACTACTTAGAAATCAATTTATAGGTCACGCCAAATGTATTGAGCAAATAAAAGGACCACCTTGAATAACTTTCAATCTAATGTTCGGATCTCCACGTTCTGCGTACTCAACCTTAATGGTTCGAGGGGGCAACCTCAAATAGGTTAATTAATTAGAGCAGACGATATTTTAAGTTACGAAATCACACACAAAATTGCACTTTCTTTGAATAAAGATACAATTATTTTTTGAATGAATCGTATTTCTGATCTCCAATGTATAGTGGGAAGCCGTAATCGAATCGCAACCGTAGGGTTTTTTTAAAACTCAATTTCTCACGAACTATTCGACCGACATAGCTCAAATTTGGTATTTTACCATGTAAAATTACATTCTTAAAAATGATGCAAAAAATTGCATAATTTGCAATTAAAAATGCCTTCGACTATTGGTAAATAAAATAAAAAAATACTTACTAAAAGTTATTTTTTGCATGGAATTATTTTTGGATAAACGAATTTTATAATTGTGTGCAAACATTTTTCGATTCGCGTAAAAATTTCTCGACATATGGCAAAAATATGTAAAGAGTAAAATTGGCATTAATGTACTAATAATTTAGCATATTTGAGGTCACACCATCGAACCATTAAGTTTGAGTTCTAGAACACGAAGATTATCATTAGATAAAAAGTTATTCAGAGTGGTCCATTTTTATTTTGCGCACTGCACACTACACACGTGTTGGATTTTTCAGGTACTACTCACTAGTATGTATTCCCGAAAATATATACCTCTGTGGTTCGCTGGTATCACAATTAAGTTTTGTAGCTCAAAGTCCACCAAAAGTATTCATGTATTAATAGTTAGTGTGGAAAAAGTAGAACACATATAATAAAGGTCGATGTTGTGATTCACTCGTTTTACCGAAACTAATGCATTCGCTAAATCGATTTTTTTAAAAATTTTACAGGTTTTTCAGTTTTGGCCCTTCAAAATTTCAGGAAAAAAAGAAACACACTTCTAACAGTTTTACATAAAAAGCATGTACTGAAAATTTCAACTAAATCTAAAATGTCAAATATTCTACCCTGTCTGACTCTTAAAAAACTATCTCTTTATAACAATATCTATTTTACTGCGCATATACTCTAACAAATATTTTGTTTTTCTCTAAATACCAAGACAGTTTAATTTTCGATTCATATCAATATATATTTGTGTTCCATTAATATAACTATTTTTTTTATTTAATAACAATTCGAATTTGTTTACTATGCATAAATATTAATATATATTTATTATCCATTTGTATTAAGACAAATGTTTTTTTTTCTATTTATAACGATGTACATTTTCTTCCCATTATTATAAATATTTTTTTTCATAATAACCAAAATTGTTTATTGTACATAAATACAACTTAATATTTATTTTCTATCAGCGTTAAGACATATTTTATTTCCATTAATATCAATACATATTTGTATTCCTTACATATTGCTATTTATTTCCTCTATAACATTACATATTATTTGTTTAATGCGTGTAATTATAATAAATATGTTTTCTAAGACAGGATTGATTCTCATTGATATCAATGTATAGTTGTTTTACATCGATGTTGACATGTTTTGTTTTCTACTCATAACAATACATTTTTTGCTTACTCATGTTAAATTACTTGTGTTCTCTGCAGCTCACCAAACTCGATGATTTGCTTCGAAATAATTGTTGTTTCTTGGCAGAAAACAACTTTGCTTCACAAAAGCTGAAACTATTCACTTAACATATGTACGTACTAAAAAGAATTCTGTTTGCCCATTCTCACATCCAAATATTATTATCTATTGGTATTCTGAATATTTAGATGAACAGAACTCATTTTTCTAAGTAATCATATTTTAAAATAACGTTTATAGTGTTGTAACGAATTTTCAGTGAGTTCACAACCAGGAAGCTGATCGTCAAATTCTAAGATCTCTATAACGGTAATTAATAAAAGTATATTAGCGTTATTTGTACAAAAAATAATAATCGCGAAACGGTTCATAAGATTAGACCTTAAAATGTAGCTCAGAATTACGTTATAATAATAATTTAAAAAAACAAAACAAAAACGGTTCTCTCAGTTTTAAACTTTTACATCAAAAGTGTCATAATAGCAGTACAGGAAAATACCTTTAAATTAAGGAAATGAGGGATACAAAAATGTTTATAAAAAAAAAAACAATACCTTTGTAACTTTTATTAATTTCATGCTGATGACAGCCAAAACAATATGGAAGTGAATGAGAGATAATAACACGAGATTTTCCGGCCAATAAAAATGCACCGACAACAATGTGAAACTGTGTTAGACCATTAAGTTTTTATGTTACATAAAGATATTTATTTATTTTCTATAAATTTTAAAACCTATTTGTTCTAAAAATGTTCAAGTGGAATGCCATTGAACCATCACGATTTAGTAAATATCATCGTAACACTGATTAGCCGAGAGCTAACATTTAATCTTGCATAATAATTAATTATTTCATTTTAAGATTTGGTAAAAATTTTTGTATAAAAATATTTTGCTGTAATATACGTGTACAAATTTCGATTTCTTTAATAAAATAAGTTTTAGTTACTTTAGATTATATCAAACATTATTAAAATAACCGAACATATTGTTTTCAAGACGCATCGATATAAAATATCCCTGATAATATACAAATCGTAGATTAGAATAGCATTGGTTGTATGATTCAATGGAAGGAAGTGTTTTCGTGGTTTTCCTCTTCTTCTGCCGTTAGTTTTCTCTGGTTGGTCTCATTTTAATACTCATCTACGGAAATAATTTTGTCTTCCGTACATGATTAGAGAGTTTTCTAGAAGCTGAGGATGAGACAAGAAAAAAAAACTGATGCAGAGGTTAACATCGAAGCCTTAATTTATAAAAGTAGGATTTCTTTGATAGTGACAAAAAGAAATATTGGGTCATTTTTTCTAAATTTTAGTTAAAATACTAGCGCAATAAAAACTATAGGTGCCATATTTTTTTGTTGACATTTCAAGCTCTTATGTTAATTTGTAGTGCTTGATTGATTGAAAACAGAAAACAAATATACATCTTTTGAATGAGTATTAAATGTTAAACGCATTGGTTGATATATTATTTGTTTAATTTAAAACATCAGTGACTTAGATCACATTTCTAATTGTTATTGCTGTCCGAAGAATTGTGAAGACGCAGTAAAGAAACTTTCAGTAAAGTGAATATAATTCATAGCAAAAAGTTAAAGTTAAGAGCACTTATACTTTTAAGTTACACGATTAAAATTTAAATTAAAAGTTTGAGTTAAGAATATTTATATTTTTCAGATTTAAATTTAGGTTAAAAGTTTTAGGTGTGTATTTTATTAAACAGATTAAAAAAATATTATAATTTAATTTGTTTGAAATCTTTCTCGAAGTTGGGCGATAATTTTGTTTTATGAAAAATTTATTTAAACTTAAACAAAATCATATAAATCATATTGTAGGCATGTTTGTCATACGCTAAATCCTTGTGACTTTTTTTAATGAAAATTTTTACTAATTTTTTTAAAGAAAGAAAAAATAGTTTGAAACAAGTTTAACAAATTATAATTCTTTATATAACTTAATATGGCAATATATTTCAAACATTTCTACACCAGAAGATGAGTTTACCCAAAATGTCGCCAAGCTTACGCGTCACAATTCTGTGACATTTACTCCCACTTTTGTGACACGAAGTTTCAATTTATGGAGAAAATTGCTGATCCAAAACATATTAATATCAACATTTTTTATCACTTTCTCACGGCATGAATTTCATTTTTTTTTATTTACATCAAATCTATTTCTCCTTTAAGTTGAAATAAGTGAGCTGGAAGCTTGGCGCCAGGGACCCCGGGAATCTAGGCGCTATCTAGTAAAACAAAGACCGTTGGAAGCATAGTCTAAATTCTCTAAGAATATCTGGTTGACAAGATAACCAATAAATAATTTTATAGCTCCATCGTTTGCAATCGAATTTCGAGTACGAGTTGATGGGGGTAGTAGCCCTGTGATTGGCGAAAAAGATCGAAAGCTCTTGGGGTTTTGTTTGCTTGCATTATTTTTATCTGCTTGAAAAAGGTTCATGGAAGAATGATAAATAGCTATTATCTGAAGTGCTAATTACACAATACTCAAAACGACACAAAATATTCGATCTGGGTTTCTTTTCTTGTACCTCTTGTGAGGGATTATATTGAAAAGGATACAAAGGACATGCTTTGTAACGTCTTTTAAGATTGATAATGAATTTGTTTGGATTATAGTGTTTGTTGTGAGATGACAATCATGTCTTAAGTCACAGTAACAAAAGATATTTGTATTGATTTTTAAAGCAAAATAAGAACTAAATAATGGTTGCATATTTTTAAAAATTCTTTATATATTAAAATGTATGCCGATAAAATTACGAAAATCATCTATTTTTATTATTGGGTATATAAAAGGGATACAAATTAGATATTTAATACCATTTTTTAAATATAAAAAGGATACAAAGGAATATTTAATACCATTTTTCCAACATAAAAAGGATACAAAGGACGCATTTAATACAGTTTTTTAAATGTAAAAAGGAAGGATATATTTAATACCATTTTTCAAATATAAAAAGGATACAAAGGACATATTTAATATCATTTTTCCAATACAAAAAGGATACAAAGGACGCATTTAATACAGTTTTTTAAATGTAGAAAGGAAGGATATATTTAATACCATTTTTCAAACATAAAAAGGATACAAAGGACATAATTAATACAGATTTTTAAATGTAAAAAGGATGTAAAGGAATAGTTGATACTATTTTTCCAACATAAGAAGGATACAAAGGACATATTTAATACAGTTTTTTAACTGTAAAAAGGAAAAAATATATTTAATACCATTTTTCAAGTATAAAAAGGATGCAAAGGACATGTTTAATACCGATTCTCAAGATAAATTAAACTGTTTTGTTGTGTGATGCACTGTTAGAATTTTTATTTTAAAATTATGGTAAAATAATCGGCCGCAGTCTGTCCATCCATTTAACCGTAAAGTTTACAGTAAAAAATGTTTTTTTACCTTGACGGTTTAGAAACTGTTTACAACTAGCATGCATGAAAAATCATGAATATAAAACTATACGGTTTTTCAACCATTTACAACTAGTATGGCTTCAAGACCGCTAAAAAGTAATTTAACTGGGCACAGGAACTAGAATTTCGTTAGCAAATGGGCATTGAAGAGTGAAGGGTTGAAATTTGGGAAAGTACGACACTGGAAACTCATCATGTGTTGAAGGGAATGAAGGTATTATAGTGATGTCAACGCTAAGATTCGAACCCCAGTTCTGTAGGTCATGAGAGTGACAGATTAGCCCTCTCTGCCATAATAGCAGTGTCGAGGAACTAACTGGATTCATTTGGTGGGCATAGTTGGTGTGATAAAAGTTTGGTTGTTTAACCGTATTTGGCGAAAGCAAATAACAAACAGTTTTTCTCACAGTCAACAGTTTGATCACCATCTTATTTATGGTTATTTGACTGTTATGGTACAAAATCATTTAAATAAATTGTTATTTAACCATTTTTTCCGAAAACTTTCTAGCATTGGGGTAGGCACTGTAGCAAAATATATTTATTAAATTTTATTCTACTTAATAAAGGGAAGTAGAAACTAAAACTTGGTTGCTTATTTTCAAATTACTCGTTAACATGTTTATATTTATAGTATTAAAATTGTTAAAAAATATACCAATGCATTGTCATTTTTGACGATTCAGCAATCCTCAAGCTCGCGATTTGTTACAAACGGGAACGGAATCACGTGTTTTGTGACGAAATGAGAACTCTTAAATGAATGACGAAAATGTTTCCTCAACCTCGAAACCTTATCGTAATGCATTGTGGAAGATCGTTATTAGGATGAAGACTAGACGATCAAAAATAAAGTGACGAAATAAGTCGACCGGCTGTATGGTGGTCAAGGAGTTGGCCTCGTTGGCCGGGAAATTCCCAGGTTCGAACCCCACTTCGGGGGCATGGCTGTCATTTATCTCTCTGTTCTCTTTGTCTTTTTTGTCTTAAGGGGACTTTAACCTACCTATATAGTGTCTACGATACAGTAATTATTAGAAAAGTTAGATACAGTTGGTATTACAGGTTTGTTTTGGAAAAAAAGTAGAATGACGGAAAATGTCTTTATTATTGATGAAATACGGTTCCTCGAAGAAGTGACGATTTTCATTTCGTCACTTTAGCGAAATGTTCGTTCCGAGCATATACCAGGAGATGGTTTCGTCAGAAGCAAAGAAAGTTTCGTGAAATTTGAGTATTCATTTTTTAGGTTGTAAGAGAATTATGTCATTTAAACTTTTGGCAAAGAAAAAAAGTTAACAATATTTTATGAAAGTTTCATCTTAATTTAGCAATTGAGAATTGATTTTCAGTGACCCATTAAAAAAGGATATTTTTGCAGTGGGCATCACAGCACCGAAATTTCGCGCACTTTTTGTCAATAGAAATGACCACTTAGATAACATGGTATGTTTGATTTCAAGGTAGCAACAATTTTTATCCCAAAATCCCAACAAAGTTTATGAATGATTAGTAAATAAACATGGCAAGCTTGAATCAAAGTTAAATTGAACTGTGCTAGTTAACCTTCCAGTTAATGTGCTAGTTAATGTCAGATTCAAACAACCCTTTTATAACGAAATTCAATCTAAAAACATTACACATCATCATTACAAAATGCTGCGTTTGAGAATCTTAACATACAAAAGGAAAAAAAGAAGTTTGAAAAAATAAAGTTTGCCATAAAAGGTAAGAAATTTCATTTTTTGTAAAGGTTTATACTTGCTTTTATTCAATTTTAAATAAATGATATTATCATTGTAACATTTCTGCTTTGCAGGATGAATAAGTCAATATTATTGTGTCAATGAAAATACATCACAAATACAACGTTTTCCGTAAGATTGCCTGCTATCTGGGATAGATATTGATGAAAGAATTTTTTTTTAAAAAATATAATAAAATTTTAACTAAAAAAGCTTATTAAAAATTTCCTTTAAACTTGACACATAGATTTTGTATAATTTAAGTTATGTTTTAATTTAAAAACTATGGTCCAAGTGTGAATGTATTACTTTTATTATGCTTTAATTAAGAATATTTGGAATTTTTAAAAAAAAATATATATACTGAACTGATTGAGTTCTATTTCCTTGTATATTTTTTAATGATTTTAGATAAAAACTGAGATAACTATATCTAGAAAATAAATTATTTCAATGTTTATGCTTTGAATTTTATTGTAGAGCAGTTAGCATGATGGAAACAATTTGCACTTTTCATGCTCAAATTTGCTCTTATTTTGAAAAACTATTCTATTAAGATTAAAAGGTAACTTGAGATTTATAATTTCAGAGCCCCTGCTTCCAAAAAATAAAGTTAAAATTTTAATTAGAGCTGTTTTAAAAAAATTAAGCCGAACTCAGTCTAAAACCTTAATGTTAAAGCTTAGATTCTAGATCTCCGATTGGCTTTAGAAAAATATTCTTGACATATTGTATTATTGGTTTAATTTTATTTTGTAACCGGCGTAGAGCAGTCAACCCAATTTTGGGTTAATCAATGTTAAACTCCACAGCCTTGTAATTTTTTAGGCAACCCAGATGACAGGGGAACTTCTGGACCAAACACTGGGCTAAACTAACCTTTATACAGGACTTTTTCATCGAACTAAACAGCATTTGCTTTACATGAAGAGGAAAATTGCGAAACCCTCTCAAGGTTAGCCCAATGGCAAGGGTATTCTAACCTATGGTTCGTTTACCGCTAAGGATATTTTAATGGCAGAACTGTCGTCGATGCAAACCAGGAACAGAATTCTTAACGACCAGCCATCAGTGGTATTCGAACCTGGATCATCTCATTGCTAGGTGAGCGAATCTAACCTTTAAATTGTAATCTAACCCTGTTGTAATTGTTGTAATCTAACCCTTGCACTGTAAAAAATCCCGGATTTAATTACAGTAAAAACTACCGGCACCCAGGGTGCCGTAAAATCCAGTTTTAGCGACATTTATGAAACAAAACTTAAGAAACAAAAAATCTGATGAACAGTAATTTTTACAGTAATAATTTTCGTACAGTATAATTTCGTACAGTATTTTTACAATATAATTTCGTAAAATCATTGAATCACTCTAATTAAATAAATATATATATATAGATTTTACGCTAAAAATGCGTTTTACGATAAATTGCATTTTGCGGTAAAATGGATTTTACCGATGATGCACCCAAAATGCCTTTATAACTAACTTGATATAGAATTTTTTATATTGTGAGACACTCGTACTATTGTTTTTATGAAAGATAAACACACTGTTTGACATTATTAACCATAGATTATATTAAAATTATGGCTGAGTTTTTAAATCTGACCACAGCTTGAAATACGAGGTTTTAAGAGAATTTCTGTTTAAGAAAATTCCCACAGCATTTGATTTCCCGTTAATTCAATTTGATGTGGAATCAAATGATATGTTCATTCAATCTTCATTCATCTTCATGATACTTTTTTTTTCTTTCAAAAAAGAATAAACCAAAGAATACAAATAAATTCGAGGTGTGATATCGCATAAATCTCTTGATACATTTCATTAAATTAGTGTTTTTCTGAAAATGTCTACTCACGTTTTTACAGGAATGCTACGGGGGTTGCAAATTTATTATAGTGGTACTAAGTTGAGAGTTTTAAAGCTTACTTTATCGTTCAGAGTTCTGAATGCGAAAACATCGTCTGAAAAGTTAATACTATGTTACTGTGAATGACCGAAATGGAGTAGGGTCAAGTTAAGCGCCACTGCTTGGTATGCATTTGTCCGGTATACCCTACACTCATGTTTTTCTAAGGTTCAGTGCCACTGCCCAGTATGCATTTAACTGGTATTCGAACACTGATGTTTATCCTAATCTATCCTAAGCAGATATTAAAATATCGAATAAATATAACAATATTAGCGAATAAATCGGATGTAACAAATATTTTGGACATTCACCGAAGCGACAATGTGATTGTTGACATTCACCGGTAAAAGTCTACATTCTCTTGATTTCGGTCACTCAAGGTAACATCTATAATGTACTCAGCCACCCCGACCCCTAAGTCCAAGATTTTCCACTTATGATTATGCTTCATTTCTGATGCAAGTAAGGAAAAATAAGCACATAATTCATGTTTTAGTTGTTTAATTTGGGTTGAAAACTGTAGAGGTGCGTTTTTTTGCTGTGTCCTTTTTCTTAAACATACATAGTTAGCTGTGTCAAGATTTATGATGTTGCTGTTGTTGTTACTTTACGTCGCACTAGAGCTGCACAATGGGCTATTGGCGACGGTCTGGGAAACATCCCGGAGGATGATCCGAAGACATGCCATCACAATTTTGATCCTCTGCGGAAGGGATGGCATCCCCGCTTCGGTAGCCCGACGACCTGCGCGCGAAGTCGAGCACTTTACGGTAGCACAGTTTAACGAGGACCCATGCCGCACACCCTCGGTCCCTACGCAGACTGATCCAAGTGGTCACCCACCCGCACACTGACCGTAGCCAGTGATGCTTGACTTCGGTGATCTGCTGGGAACCGTGTCTTAACGATCAGTCCACTGCGGGACCAAGATTTATGAACTCAACGATTACAACGTTAGATACTTAATTTTTTTCTCGTCGTTTTTTCATAAGGCATCCAACTTACTTCCTCATTCGTCCCTGTCATGCTGAAATAGGCAGAACATATTTCTAACATTTAAAAACCAACTTATAGTCTTATTTAATCCATTTTACATAAATAAAAATCAATAATATGATTTGTAATCTTTTTATACCACAACCTTGAATAGAGTGCAGAATAAAATATATTTTTAGAGATTCCCTCTACATCTGCCTAACACATTAGCATAGAATTGGTAAACTGTTAAAGGGCTACTGATGTTTTGATTTCATTAAAATTCTTTATTATTTCTCACGCTTTCTTTTCCGCCAACACATATGAATACTAAGAAAAAGAGTCTTGGCATTAAATTTCATCAATTAATAACCAATGCATGGATTCCTTAACTTTCCTTGGCGAAAACTTTGCTAACATTATTTTTGATTTCTTGGTGGACGGAGGTAACCAGTTGGGTTTAGCCCTGAAGCCACACTTTCCGGGCCATTTTCTTAATTTATCAATTTATATGTGCACATAAATGAATCATTTTTTTTTACTCTGCGAGCTTCGTATGACTTCAGATTTCTGAAATAAAATATTTTTATTATTTATCGAATTTAATTCTTCGTTGAAGCAGTTCCGAATGTTTAGTATCTACACCACTCTTGCCTACAACACAGTGGAATAATATATGGACAATTGGAAATACTCCAATCAACATTCAACTTCTTCAACAAATGGTAAATTCGTCAACTTCTTCCTCAAACCAAAGTATTCCTGGATATCCCCGGTATTTGATTTCCTCTAATCGATTGAGTCGTGCTCACATACAATCAGCTTTCATTTATATTTGCCTCGTCGTTCTTGGTCACCCTCTTTTCTTCCTTCTTGCCATCAGGAGCCTAATATTAAAAGATAGAGTCATAGGATTGCAGAAAAATTTCCATTTTTTCTCGAAAATATGCAAAAATTTTTAATCAAGAATGCTTTGAATCTTCCGTCACAAACTACAATTTTTAACACTAAAAACTAAAATTATAATTTTTACAAGAACCGAACTAGTGAGTTTTATTACCACATTTCAGATTACCCTGTTTTGATTACGTATATATTATACCATATTTTGGCCTCCCTAATTGTGCATAATTATTTCCTTTGGTATAGTAGTATAGCATGTTATAATCTAATACCTGTCCGAGTTTGAATATTATAGGTTAATATTAAGGGGAGATATTGGGTCATATATGTATATAGGCAACAATTTCTTCATTTTTACACTATTTTACGCTCTGAGAAATATATACATAGTGTGCCACATTGTTGGTCCCTTAATTTGTCCATACTATTTTGCCTTCGTATGGCACCATAGTATGTAATAATAGAATACCTTACTGAGTTTGAATGTTATAAGTTAATATTAAAGGCAGATATAGGACCATGTATATATATACAGTATATCAGTAGTAAATACATAAAATTCATCGAAGAAAAAAAATTATACCTTAATTTTGAGAAATTTTTTGTGCTTCTGATTTCTAATTTGAAAATTCAATCAGATGTTCTCTTCAAATTATTGAAGCACCAATTTTGCACGTGAAGTTATGATCATCAGTTGAACACTCTGCAAAAATTCTTTAATATTACGCATTATTTCTAGCGATGGTTACGGATTTTCAACATCCCCATCCGATTCCTGTGAAACAAAAAGTTTTTTTGCTAACAGTTTTCTGAATTCAATGATTCACTTTTTTAGGGGGGGGGGGTGGCAAAGCCGCATGACATATATGGCGCAAACATTATATTTTAACTGTTTTGAAACTACGTATATACATTATTCGAAAGGTCTACGCTTTAATTCACATGATCAGCTGATCGCATGCAATTAGTAAACTTGGTGTAACAACTCTCTCAATCAGAAATAGATGGCAGCACCATAACTCCACTCATCACCATCCGAAGCCCCCGGGTGATAAACTCTAGTATTATACATCTCAGACATTAGATTGTACCTCTAGTACCATTCTCTCTATGCTAGATGGTGCACAAGGTGGAACTTCTAACTAATCCACATTAGATATGACTTGAAGAAGCACAATTTGGTCACAATTTAAAATTTCTTGCTTAGCACATTAGCTGTTCTTTATTATCCAGAAAAATTCTAGAATTCTTTTTGCAGTGAAAAAATGTCGAGATGACTTTTTACTGTACTCGTTTTTCTAAAAAGCAATTTAGATGAATTTGAAAAGAAAGAAAACTTTTGTGGTTAATTTATGATCCATAAAACCCTTTAAAATGTTTGAACTTGAACCTTTCAATACAAAGCCACTCTTTTGATGATAATTTGAGTACTGAATTACTAGAAAGAAAATACCATAAATTACAAGGTGTTATCACCATAAATTATCAAAGCCAGACATCACGGGACCGATTAACAGAACTGCAACTATAAATTAAAACTTTCTAAGCTATATTATATAACTGCATTAATTAATATGTAATAAGTGTTTTTTTTTATCCTAGATATTCATTTTAAGTAACAAAATTTGAAATTTGCATTTGTATATGCATGTATTTCCGTATGTAGAAATTGATATCTAAGGAATTTCAAACAAATTAAGCACGTGAGCTCAGTTTCTGTATTATATCTCGTGCGTATGTTCTAATCTACTTTTAAGTTATAAGAGTCATCATGTCTTTTGCAAACAAATAAATGATCTTTCGCTAAGATTATGTCTTTTTAATTTATGGTTTTTTAGTAGCTCTCTGACGACAAAAAAAAGATAAATTTAATAGAGAAAGTAAATACAACTGATTCAAAGTCTATCCCAAAAAATGCTCAAATAACATGTTGACTTTTTTAATTGCTTTCTTCCACGTTTCTTAAACGTAAAATATTATTTCACGTTTTTATCTTAAATAACGATAATTGAGAGAATCTGGATAATTCCCTCTATCTATATCATAGATTGCCGTTGTTGTCTTGTCTATATCATTGTTAAATACGACGGTTGTTTTTTTAATTAGGGGCTGTTTCGTTGTGTACACTAAGAGGTGACGCGTGCGTCACATTGTGTAGCGGCATTCCTTGGAAACAACTGTGATCATTTGCAGCTGCGTAGGTTAACTGTACGGTTATTTCTGTGTCTTTAAAATGTTCGAATTTAACAAATCACCCCCCACGCAAGAGATGAGGTCAGTAATGCGTTTTTAATCGGCAAAAAAACCTGTCTGCTGCATACATTCACTGGTAGATTTGTGAAGTAGCAAAATTCCTTGCCATGCTGGAAGGGAATTTTTCTGCTCAATGGCAATGACTCTCTCCGCAGCTCAGATCCCAGTTTTATTGGACTCTTTTGGTCGGGACGTTTCGTACCACCCCTCCCTACAATACAAACCTTGCGCTAAGTGAATTTTATCTTTTGCGATATTTCGGACATCATTTTGAAGGCAATCACTACAACGATGATGAATACGTGAAAATAGCCCGTGATCTCTTGATTAACGGAGGAGGCGGCATGTTTCTATGAAGATTGAATTCTAATTCTAGTTGTAATGTAGTATGATAAGTGTTTAAACAAACTTGGCAACTATGCTGGAGTATATAGGAATTGAGGAAACTACCCAGATACGCAGCTGACACTATGCCACATCTTTGAGTGGCCAGCAATGAGTGCTAATCTGAGAGAAATAGGAGTCTTGCCGTCATGGATAGACCTTCATGACGATAACATCAAGCAAATCGCAGAAGCAGTAATCAAGACGCGTGGAAACATTTGATTCGGCTATCTAATAGACACGACAAAAAAAAAAAGAACTATGATGGGAAAAAGAGAGACGTCAGTAGAATCTGAAAATAAATTTGTCTGTTGAAAAGTTTCTTTCGTTTGGTTTTCATTTTCAAACGGCCCTTAAACAATCCTCGTGCTTCTAAAAGTTTGGAGGCGGAGTTCTGGCACCTGAGAACTTTAAAACACGTCCTCTTGATGTGAGCCGATTGAATAGGTGTTCATCTCTATCACATATTGACAGGATTTTAAGAGTTCTTTTCAGACCACATATCGACTGGGGGGGGGCATGATCCGCATTGACAGGATCAAGACATATGTGATCATATATGGACAGAATATGCATAGCTGTTCGCATCTCTACCATATATGGACAGGATCTGTTTAGTCTTCTTTCTATCTTTGCTGGTTTTGCACTGTCAGAAATTACAGCTTGAAATGACGGTAAAATAACCGGCAGCAGTCTGTTCATCCAATTAACCATAAAGTGCATGGCTAGGAACATTTCTTTACCTTTACGGTTGTGTAAGCATTTAGGCCCAGCACAGTTTCCAAACCATAAAAATAAATCTTAAACTGACATTGGAGCTCTGAGGACAGTAAAGCCATTTATGCGTGAATGATAGTTTCGTATTCTAATAGTCTAGGGATGCCGATGCAAGAGTGTAGGGCACAAGAAACTTTTCATGTATTGAAGGATTCGATAGTGGTATTGGTATTGTGGAAGAAATAGTGTGGTATTGACGATGGGATTCGAGCCCTTGGTTAGCTGGTCACGAGAATGACCCATTAGCCCTTTCAACTACAGTGCGTACCTAGTTGCATGGAACAAAATGACTTCATAAGGTGGGCTTATGTGGCGCGGATAGAATTCTAGTTGTTACACTGGATTATGTAAAAACAATCAATAAAGTTTTTTTTTTTTTTTTTTTTTTGCTTACACTTAGCAGTTTGAGTATCACCTTTTTTATGATTATTTTACTGTTTTGGCTGAATATGGTTAATTAACTATTGAACAAATTGTTATTTAACAATTTTTACCGAATAGTGGGGATAGTTTGCCTTATTTATGGGTCGACATAATGTAGATAGTTGTTCTCTTTATCCAGACTATCTCTTTACGGCACATCTATAGTTTTCCCTGCCCTTACTTTACATCGACAACATATAAATAGTTTTCTCTAAACACACCATATAAGGATGTAAATAGTGTTTCCTATCCATATCATAAGCAAGACTGGATCTCTGTAGTTCTCCCGATAATTACTTTATATTAACAGAATCTGAGTAATATTCTCTATCAGGAAATTTCTTAACTTGATTCGTGCAGTTTTCCTAATACATAGAACATATTTACAGGATCTGATCTATCTGAATAGTGTACTACATCCCTACACTATATAGCCAGGGTCTGGTATATATTGGTAGAACTCAGTATTTGTCTCTATTAATACTATATGAACAGAATATACGAGGACTGTTTTTTAAGTGGGGGCCATTTAAAAAAAATCAAACGAAAGAAAATTTTCATGAAGCAAATTTATTTTTTGATTCAGCATACCTTTCTCTTTTTTTTTCAAAATAGTTGCCAAGCTTGCTTAAACACTGATCATACTTTACAACTAGATTTAGGATACCCTCTTCATAGCAATTTGCAGCCTGCTCCGATAACCAAGAGGTCACGACCGTTTTCTCGTCTTCGTTATCGTTGGTTACCGCCAAAATGATATTTGAAACATTGGTAAAGATGGAAATCACTTAGCGCAAGGTCTGGGCTGTATGGAGGGGTGATCCAAAATCTCCCACACAAAAGAATCCAATAAAGATCGGGACTGAGCTGAGGAGAGAGTCTATGTCCTGGAGTAGCAAAATTTCCTGTCAGCATGCCAGTAGGAAGCTTCGTAAATTTTACAAATCTGCCAGTGAATGTATGCAGCTGACTCGTTTTTTTACCGACTAAAAACTCATGACTGACAGTACCTCATACGCGGTGGGCGATATGTTAGACTTGAATATTTTGAAGACTCATAATTGACCTACCATAGCTGTAACTGAGCACAGTTGTTCTCAAGGAATGCCAGGACATGACTCGTTAACGACGCATGCGACACCCATTAGTGTACTCAATAAAACGGCCCTTACTTTAAAAAAAAATCCTCATATGTAGTTTTCTATATCTTTACTCTCTATCTACGAGATTTGAGCCATTTTTTTCTACCGGATAGTCTTCCCTATCCACATTATACATTAGCTGGATCTGATCTAGTAGGCAAAATCTGGAGAATTGTCTCTCTGTACCGTATCTACATAGTATACCGATCTACAGAGTTGTCCTTATCATTGCAAAATTAACAGGTTCTGATTAAATTTTCTAACTATACCATATATTGAAATTATCTATTTTTGTATCGACACCATATATTGGCAGTATTTGAGTGATGCTTTCCAGTAAATAATATATTTTTTTCAGAAAGTGATAGGTAAATAAACAAAATTGCATCTTATTTTCAAATATTTGAACTATTAATGAAGTAAATTTAAAAAAAACTAAATTGCCATATGAGGCAGAGAAAAATAGTTATTATCTAAAAATGGGCACGTTTTTCTTATGACGTAATTAATTGAAACATATATATTTATATTTTCGTTACTCTATAAGTTATGATCTAAACTTGAACCAACTAATGAAGTTACGTGTAACCAACTAGCCGTATGAGAGATAATGTACTTATTTCAATTTTAAATTCCCGAAAGTGGCAGTCACGATAAGTTCATCAATTTTTATCCGATCTATTTCACAGTTTAACTACATAAATAGCGTCATTGTACTTTTTGTTGGACACAAGATTTTTTATTATTAATATTTTTAAGAAAACAGCCATGCATAAAATGCAAAGAGTCAAGATTTGTAATTTAATTGATCACATTAATATCTAAGCCGGGATAGCCTGGTTGATAGGACGTTGAGCTCATGTTCGTGATACGAGTTCGAAGCCCTCCAGCCGAAGAATCCCCGTGTATTTAATGGTGACTGCTGCAAGGTAAGTCTGTCAGGGTCATAAAGTCCCTCAAGTTCCCATAACAAATTAATACCTCTGGGAGCACTGAATTGGAGATTTGTACTCTGGTTCAGGTCAAAATTATGATCTATGAATGAATGGGTCCTCCCAACGAAACGGGCTGTGGCGTGTGTGTCTGGCTGAAGTCATATTATTGGCTATAGATGGCACCACTGAAAAATAATCACCCTTTGCTTTAAAAATAGCTTAGATTCCCATAGCAGGCTTACTAGTACCGGCAAGTGACATTAGCAACAACAACAACAACATCAACAACCATAAATGTAATGAGAAATATTCTACCTGTAACGGATTCTTCAAAATTTATCTTCTTACTTATGTTATTCATTTATGTTATTTCAATTGCATAAAAAAGAAAATCAGTTTTCTTTAATTTGAACAAAATAGCAACATAGAAGCTCACATGCGCCATTCAGATTTAACTAACCGTAACGATCTGCAGCATTATTTCTATTTTTTATTCTTATTTTTATTTATTTTTATTTTTTAAGGACGCTTAAAATTAAAATATTTTCCCAAGTTAAGATTTTTTTATTAAAACGTTAAAAATTTATAAGAAAAATGCAAATTGAACGTAGACATTTTTCTTTGTATATTTTTAACATAGTGGAGAAAAAATTGAAACCAATTACTGAATTTTGTTAATGAAAAAAATTAAAAGCGTCTAAATGACCAAATAACTATCGAATAGTGTCAGAATATTTAAACGATAGCCCGATTCCGGAATTTGTGACCGAAAAGTGACCAAATAATGATTTAATGTTGAAATGATGAAATATTAATCGAATGGTGACAGAATATTGAACAAATCGAATATTTATCAAAAAGCGATTGGATATTAAAATTTTTTTTAAACAAATGATCAAATAGTGGCAGAGTATTTAGATGAACTCATAATGATCGAATGGTAATAGAACATTGAAAAGATCAAATATCAACTGAATGGTAACCAAATATTGAACAAACCGAATATTTATCAAAAATATTTGGATATTAAGCATCTTTAAAAAATGATCGAATAGTGGCAGAGTATTTAAGATCAACTAATAATTATCGAATAATAATAGAACATTGAAATGATCAAATATTAGTCGAATGATAACCGAATATTGAACAAATCGAATATTTATCAAAAAGTGATTGGATATTAAAATTTAAAAAAAAAGATCAATAGTAGCAGAGTATTAAGGTAAACTAATATTAATCGAATGGTAATAGAACATTGTAAGGATCAAATATTAATTGAATGGTAACCAAGCAAATCGAATATTTATCAAATATAATTGGATTTTAAACTTTTGAAAAATGATCGAATAGTGGAAGACTATTAAGATGAACTAATAATAATCAAATGATGATAAAAAATTAAAATTACTGATCAAATATGCTTGACTGGTAATATAAAATTGAAATTATCAAATAGGATCGAATGCAGAGCGAATATTGAACAAATCCAATATATATAGCAAAAAAAAAGATTGGATATTAAAATGTTTGAAAAATGATTGAATAGTGGCAAACGAACTAATAATGATAGAAAGGAACATTGAAATCAAATGGTGTTACAATAAAGATTAAATTTTTAAGATGAACTAATAATGTTCGAAGGGAAAGATCAATAAAATGAGTGAATTAATATCAAATGATGGTAGAATATTGACTAAATATCAGAAAAAGTGAATAAACACTTTACTTTTACATTACAGGATGACGGCATTAAGACTCATTATTTTGAGGGGGGGGGGAAACTTAGCATCAAAGTATTTAACGAGGTGTTGCCACCAGCAAGACAGGTGAGACTCGAATATATATATACTCAAAGTATATAACTCATGATTTAATACCTGACCTGAACAGCACACCTTCTTATAGGTCTAAACCATTTATCGAAAGATAAACAGAATAATCGGCCCAAAATCTCCGCAATTTTTTGACGCCTTTTTAACGTGCGAATTTCGCACCACAAAATCGTGATGCAGCATTTTTTTGTACTCTTCTATTTCATACCTTTGACTTTTAATAGGTAGCTTTTCGGACTTCTAGAAAAGCATGTAATTATACAGAAGAGCTATTTATTTGACTAAGCATTTGTGAAGACTACGTGCCGCGGCGCGATAGACTAATAGTCTTCCTTCGACCAGGGTGCGTAACAACAAAAATCGTGATTCAGTGGCAGAACGCTTTGGTTAAGGATGTGATATTTATTTCTTAGTTTTGTTATCGCAGAAGTCGAAATTGTTTCTTTTTTATTATTATTATTTTTTTACAGCCTACGTCAGAAGGTGTTGAGACTAAAATAAATTTCGGCATAAATGTTCCGCCTAAAGACGTGTTAAAATGCCTTTGAGCTGTAAAATGGCGAAACGGGGTTGCAAATGGAGGAATAAAAAAAAAAAGAACGATCGCCAAAAAACTCACTTTGAGAAATCGAGTTAGTGATTGAAAAGGATTAAAATCTGGGTGGTCTAAAATCATATTAGAAATGGGAGATTAATAATGGAATATATTTGGGAGAGGTCAAACTTCATTGATAATTGATAATTACTAATTTTATTGGTTAATTGTTAGACGCTAAATAAATGACGTTGTTCGAAATTCTCAACACGTTTCTAAAAAGAATTCGAATAAGAACATGAAAATGATATTTTTGATATTTATTCTTTCCGAAAGGCATAGAATAAAGTTTCAAAAACGCTTTCTCTTTATGAATATGTTACGCTTCTTAAATATTTAAATACTTTATGCTTCTGTAATACTTAATGCTTTTGTTTGTTTTTCCAGATATATGCATTGATTTTCTCGTCATAATTGAAACATAGTGTTTCAAGTAACAGTTACCCTACGTATAGGATGGCTAATGAAATAATCTGGCGCATTGTAAACGTATCTGGCATTTCGAAATGCACCAGGCTGATAGGAAAAATTTTCAAAATTTATTAATTTGTGGAATTTTTAGGCTTTTAACCTTTAGTCTAATTAAATACTGTGCAAAAAATGACTCAATTACACGGAATTCGCTAAGTTTCATTGAAATAAATCGTTCATGAGACTTTTAGACTTAACTATCTTTTCTAATTTTTCAAGTAATAAGTGAAACATTTTCCAATGAGCCTAAAGGTATGAAGTTTTACACCAATAAGCCAAAAAAGCGTGAAACTGATTCAAAAGTACTGGAAACCGAACGACGGCTGTTGTTTGAAAAGAACCTGATTAAATCAGTCTACGACATATACTAATGTACAACTATAATTTCCACCCAATCTATAACACATGATTTTTCAAGAAGGATTTTAAGAAGTTTTCAAGCTTCCTAATTATTTTAGGGAAAATCTGTTACTGTTATGATTTTTGTAATTGAAAATGTCTATTAAAGTTAATGTAATAAAGAAAAATCGTATAATGTTCCGAAAGCCATCAAGAAAAGCAATTTTTTAGGTAGATATTAAATATTATCAACTAATAAAAGCAACCTATATACTCGTATCAGATAATAAAATGATGAAAGAAACAGTTGGTTTTAGAAGTTTGTTATTAAAAAAGAGTTAAAAAAAAGACGGGGCAGTGGATTTATCACACGCCAGTGATGGAACAGTTATTTTTTGAAATTTGCCATCTATCAGGTAGCAATGATTGATGAAACAGTTGATTTCCAAAGTTTGCAATCCATCAAAAAACTGATTGAGCAGTTGATTTTTGACGTTTGACATTTATCACATAACAGTGATTTAACAGTTGATTTTTGAAGTTTTCTATTTATCAGATACCAATGATATAAAAGTTCCTATATTTAAGATGACTGTTATTTCCTATTATTGCTATTCACAGATAAAAGCGATGTTAGAGTTATTTGGTATTTCTTATTTATAACATAACAGTAATCAAACAGTTGATTTACAATGTTTGTATTTAGTTATGGAACATTTGATTTTCGAAGTATGATTTATAGGATAATAACGGCGAAATATTACGTTTTAAACCTTTGCGGTAGTAAAACAGTTTCCTACGATGTTTGTCTTTTATCATGTAATAGTATTGGAACAATTTATTTCGGACATTTATGAAATAACAACAAAAAATTCGTTCTATTTCATATTTCCTATTAAGTAGCAAAGAAGTTAAATTTTTTAAAATTTTCATGTTTATTGAAAGTTTAGACAATGTTATTAATGTTTAGACAGTCTAGTTTCGACATTTTCCATTCATCTATCGATTGTTGATTAATTATATTCATTAGGAAAAATAAACAAATAAAGTAGTTTTAAAAGCCGTTAATTTTTCTTTATTTTAGAGTATCGTGTTATTAAAAATTAGCACGAATTTAATGAAAGCTGTTTCACTTTCAAATAACTTTGAACCTTTCCCCAAATAGTGTCCATTTTATTAATAATCGTTTAATATCTAATAATTGCCCGGATAGCCTGCTTGGTAGGAAGGTGGGCTCATGTTCGCCAGAACAGGAGTTTGAATCCCGCGAGCTGAAGAATCTCCGTGTAATACAATGGTGAGTGGTGCTCGTTAAATCTGTTGGGGTCACAAAGCTTCCATAACAAATCAATACTACTGAATTAGAGATTGATCGTTCTTTGGTATAAGTCAAAAGGACGATCTGTGGATGAATGAATGGAATATGATTGAGTCCTCCCGGTAAAACGCGCTGTGACGTGTGAATGGCTAAAGTCGTATTCTTAGCCGTAGATAGCACCACTGGAGAAATAACAAAACACATCTTCTGCCATAAAAATTCGCTTGATTTCATGCAGACTTGCTGATTGGCAAGTGACATAAGTAACAACAACATCTAATAATTGTTTTAATAATAGTATAATGTCTAGATTAACCATCAAATTACGACTTATGCTATGTATACTCGAAATAAATTAAAATCGTGAAAAAAGAAGCACATTTTTAAAATTTAAAAAAATGCTGATTTTCAACATTTTTTAATTAACTGCAAATGAAATGACGCTACAGTAAGTAACAATATAAATGCTTAAGTTTTTTTTTTGCATATTGCATGTTTTTTTTAATAAAAAAAGGAAAAGTCTACTATATTAATATTTTTTTAAATATATCATTAGAATACTTTGAAATGGAGAAAATAACATGCACTAAACGAAATACAAACTATTTTAAATGTTGAAATTCATTATATGAGAAATATATATATTTTTTAGAGTTAAATTTTGTATTTGATTAAGTCGAAAATTTCACCGTCAGAACATGTAAATTAAGTTGAATTTACATGTTTTGGTGCATACTAAACATGTAAATTCAACTTAATTTTAATGCTCTGATGCATTTATTGGGTTAATTGAGATGAATTTACGGCTTACTTTTATCCTAAAATGATTAACTTTGTATTTAATAAAATATAGAAAATAATATTTTTAAATATTATTTTAACCATTTTCAAAATAATATTTAGAGATATAATGTCGGAAAATAAACAAAATAAAGCATTTAAAAGATATTTTTAAGTTTTTAGTTTTGATTATTTTTATTTTGCTACTTATTTCAAAATTAAAGTTTTAAAAATAAGTTTTTTCTCAGAATGGAATATGTTTTTAGTTCATATTACTCCATTCATTTTATTCCACATCAATTTTCTTTAAAACAAAAACATTTTAAAAATAAGTAAATAAATGAAAATAAAGATATAATCTAAGAAATATTTGAATAATCTTTTTTGGTAAAATGTTGTTACCTAGGGTTATTATAGAATTTTAAAAAAAAATCAAAATTTGCTTTACTAGAATTTCTTAAAATGTTTGAAAATCAGCTCAGTAATTTTTATGAAACCAAAAATGATCATTTTGTACAAGTTACGAAACTCCTGACTCCCTTTAATAAGTACAAAAGCAACTCTTATGCAGACACTTAAAATTACATCGAATATTTGAAGGAAATTTATGTTTAGAAATAAGGTAAGACAAATCTACTGTCAAACAAAAAATTTGTTAGTTTAATGTTTAGCAATTGGTTGAGTTACATTGTTGGATCTATGATCGAGACAGCTAATATTAACACACAATAAATATTAATCAGCTATAGCAATTTTCCCAAACTTATGACTTTAGTGTACCCTTTCTAAATTTTTCGGAACGCTGTGTACCACTAAAAAAATATATATGTATTTTTTACTATAAAAAATTGCACAAAAGTTAAAAATCACAACTGTCTGTTGACACCACTAATTATTAACTGTTAACTCTGCAAAAAATAGCCAATAGAAAAATACGTAATCGTAAATTTTCATGGCTAGCTTTGTTTTTAAGTGAAATCGTTTTGAAATTTTCGTTTGTCGCAAGATATTTCGCATAAGAACGCGTACCCCCGCTAAACTGTTCTCGTATCCCTGGGGGTACGCGCACCACACTTTGGGAAACACTGAGCTATAGAATCCAACAAGTATTACATTTCCACATAGCGTCTGTATTGAAATGAAGTCAACATTTCAATTTAGAAATTGTTTTTTTTTCTTCCTAAGAGTATAATAAAAATAAATTAATTTTCCCTTTAATTTGCAAGCTCAAAAAAACTAAGTGAAAGATTGGAAGGAAGAATTTCAAGCATGCCTTAGTCTTCAAAGTAAATATTCCTTTGGTCAAGAGAAAGGAGCCAAACTTGGCAAACAAGCGAATGTTCCTTTTTATTACGACGAAAGCAGCCTCTTATTAAAATTTTGGTTCCTTAAATGAGCATTTCGGCGCCTTATTCCATCCATTTGATGATCGACCCTATAATAACAGAGCTCGTCAATAACATTAAAGGCGAGAAGAAAAAATATAATAACAACATCTGAGTATCACGTCTGCCCTGTAAGAACTTCTCATTTATTCCGATTTTCATTATTACCTCAGATTTCGAACTTCACTGCGAAGTTCTGATGAATTGGAATCTGGCAGCCGTGACGGGAAACCGTCATTACAGATGGGGGATCTGGCAACCAATTGATTGTTGGAAAAAAAATTTTATCGTCTGCCTTTTTCTCTGTGAGTGGAATCGAAACCGCCACCGTTGCTGCGTTCGAATTATTAATGTGCGAAGAGTAAATTGATTACATTCGAACGCTTGTTTCCACACATCGTAAATCTACTATCGGAAACCAAGTAGCCGATTAATGCGCTATTAATCAAACCAGTTATCGATAGTTGATAGAACAATTTTGTTCTTTTATTTTATTTTCTCGCAAAGCAAAGTGGACCGATTCATAATTTGAGCAACGGCGTGAGAAAAAAATACTTCGGCCATGGTGGTTCGCCAACGTGAGAATGGACTAGTTTCGAATTAGTAGTTGATTTAGATGCCCACGCCGATATCATGAAAAAGTCCACGGTGAAATTGAATTAAAAAAATAAAAAGAGAAGCTTCACGGATTCGAATTATTCATGGTTTTCAGCCATGCTGTTGATCGATATTTTAACACTTCAACTACCGATTCTTGGTTATCGTCTTATTTAATTACTATAATGATGCTACGCCTCTGAGGAGAGTTTTTTCCCTTCGCTCAGAGGTTACGATATTTTGTTACGGATAAAGAATAATTAGAAAAGAATTTTTATTGTTTGTGTTGATTTGTATCTTATCTTTACCTCTGTTTCCGTGTCTAAATGGATGATTTGATCAAATGTTGTAAATTCTATTGAAGTTGGTAATATGATACGGATAGCAGTTACTGGGTCAGGCCTTTTCTATTTTTAAAAAAAACTATCTCAAATAAAATGCCAATAATCTATTGTATGAGTTCAACTTTATAGTGCTTGTAATTAGTTATTCAAATAATAATATTAATAATAAGTAAAATATTGACGAAAAATGTGCGGTGAAAAAAATTCTAGTAAAATTAACGTACTATATAGTAATGACATTTCTGGTAAAAAAAAGAAAAAAAAACTTTTAGTTTGGTTAATAAAGCAAATATAAATGGTGTTTAAAACATTCATTTGGTAATTTTTCTTTCATAGTTCTGATTATCAAAAATTTCTTGAAAAACATAAAACTGAAAGGCAAATTTAACCGATTAAATGGTTTATATGCCATGCACTAAGGTGTCATGATAAAATTATTAAATTTTATCACTAGCGAATTTTATCCGAGCTTTTTGGCGCTTCCATAAAGTCAGAAGCACTGTAAACTTCACCATATTGTACTGGTAGTTTTCTAATAACCAAGGGGAAAAAATCATCTCAGAAGTGGAAAGAAAAGTTTTTGGAATATATTTTTTAAGATAAGGTCTCTTAACCTTTTATTTAACTTAAAAGCCCGAGATAAGACAGTCTTTTTCAGTCTTCTACAAAAAAATAGTTGAGTTTTAAGGGGTTTTAACATTAAACTTATTAAAAAATGGTGATTTAGTGACATGAAAATAAAGGTTTTTTAAAAAGCTGCCTCATTTTCTTATAAACGTTCAACAAATTAAAACAAATTGCATTATATATATATATATATATATATATATATATATATATATATATATATATATATATATATATATATATATATATATATATATATATATATATATATATATATATATATATATATATATAAATAATAAATAAATAAATACAAGAAAGCACGAAGAAACTTAAGAAAAACAATAAGTTTCATTTATTGCGCTTGAGCTGCAAGTAAACAGAACCCATAAGATAAGCTCAAAATGAAGAATAAAGCAAAGAAAAATTAAAGACATATGAAAAAGGGGGAAATAATAAGTGAAAAACTAACAAACAACAGTTTAAAAAAAAAAAAAAAAGATGAAATTTTATTTAAAAAAACCGGAAGAAAAAAAAGATATAATCTTTATATCCGATTATATCCGTGAAACAGAGTGCTTTCTTATATTGTATCAATAAAGCCAAAGCAAAATATATTAATACAATAGTGTGAGGAGCACTCAAAAATTTTTTTTTATAAAAATTATAACAAATAAAATAGAACACAAAAAGTAAAAATAACATGTAAAAACAGAAAATAAAATAAAAAGAAAAAACAGTAAAATTGGACTATGAAACGAGTAGCGAAATCAGATCATCTTACATGGACGAAATTTTTCAAGAATGATTTAATAATGTTTTCGCAGAAAGATTGCCAGATTACAAAATATGAAAACAAAAACGCAAAATGAGTGTAACAAAAGGGTTTTAAAGTGTCGTTCTTACTGCACTACTGAAGTGATTTGTGATTCTGTGCATTGATTTGTAAGTTACCAAGGATGGCCCCGAAATGGATGTGCGCAAGGTAATATCATACTGGATAATTTTAAAAATTGACCATAAATAGTTTTAGAAAATCGATGTTTATTTAAGAAAAAATAGAAAAGAGAAACAAATATTGCCTGTTTCGCAAATAATTTTAGCCACGGATTTGCACGAAATGGATTAGCGCATGGAAAAATTAACAAAGAAAAAATTTTAGTAGATAATTTAGCCACAGATTTGCCCGAAATGGATTTGCACATGGAAAAATTTTATAAATTAATAAAGAAATTTTTAGCAAACAATTTTACCCACGGATTTGCCCGAAATGGATTTGCACATGGAAAAATTGTATAGATTAACAAAGGAAATTATTTAGTAAAGGAATCTTTAGCAAATAATTTTAACCATGGATTTGCCCGAAATGGATTTGCACATGGAAAAATTATACAAATTAACAAAGAAATTATTTAGTAAATAATTTTGGCAATGGATTTACCCAAAATGGATTTGCACATGGGAAAATTATAAAAATTAACAAAAAAATGTTTAGTAAATATATCCACAAAAATATACGATTAATTCAATGATTTTATATAAAATTTTATTACATTAGTTGGGTATCCAATGTTTTTCATCAAATTTTGAAAGAGTTTACCGATTTGTTTTTTGCATAAATAAATATTACTACATATTCTTTTAATTCTGTTCAGTTCATTAAAAGTGGTATTTAAATAGATGCTCCTAGAAACATTAGAATTCCAAGTAATTAGTTTATTAATATTAAAATTAAAATCATTTCTTTTATCGTATAAATCAACAAAGCAGATATTTTAAACTTTTATAATACCCAAATCCAAAAAATTGAAATTAATATTATCATCATGATTACGAAGTAAGATTAATTCCTCAGGGTATATATCACTCAATAAAATAGTAAAATCTTGGAAATTAAAGATAATTAAGTCATCAATATGCTAAAGAGTAATAAAAAGACAAAAATTAAAAAATAAAAATAAAAAGACAAAAATTAATCAGAATTTCCCAATAATCAAAATCGCAACAAGGGATATTTTTAAAATCATAGTAATAATTCAAAAGGACATATTTTATTTTAGAAAGGGGAATGCTATTGAAAAGATCCTGGAAATCAAAAGACGCAATAGAATTAATTTTATTATGTTTAATGAAATCTGAAATCGGTTGATTATTAGTGATAATCCAAGAGAAACCTTCTTTAGTAATATTGTTAATAATCTTATTTAAGTAGTTAGAGAAGATGGTGCCAGGTTTAGTCAAATAAGTATTAGATCCACATGTGATAGTTCTAAATTTTACTGGAATTTTGTGAAATCTAGGACTGATAATTAAGTAAGGAAATTGTATATTGCTAATTTAAATTTTTAATCTCTTGTAAAAAGCTAAAAAATTTTTAATGACAATATTATTATTGAAATTACTAAGCTCAAAATTTTTACTATTTTTTAATTCCGTATTTAAAAGTTTAGCATAGAAATTTTTACAGAATATAGCATAATTATTGTTAGCTTCGTCTATGGGAGTAATTACAAAATTTTTTTGAAGTTGCTTAATTGATTGAACAATATTAGAAAAATTTGTTGAATTGTTATTCTTATTTAAATTATCCTTATTATTGAAAATAAAGTTTTTAAAGTAATAATAAATTCCCCATTTCCATTCTGTTAGCATACCTAAAGGTAAAGAGAGTCTATTTGATATCTTTAAACAAAAACTATTGAGATCATTAAGAAAGCATTTTAGAATTTTATTGACTGATATATGGTAAATGGGTCTAAATTTTGTGCCTTTTATCATTAAATTCCTAAGTTCCAAGTTTTCTACAATATTTAAATTACCAGTAATAATATGTTTATGATGTTTATCAACAAAATCAAAATATTCATCCTCCTCACAGTGACATTCATAATCGGATATATTAGTACTCCCTAAATTTTTGCTTATATCAATATAGTTAAATATGGTTCTACCAAGAGATTTGTTATATTTAAAACTTTTAATTACGTTAAAATCTTTTAATGGAAATAAAGCTTTATAATTTTCAAAAATTTTGTGAAATTTGATCTTATCGAAAATAATATTTTGAAAGTTAATAACGAAATATAAATTATCTAAACTTTTCTTTTTATTAGGCGAAATTTTACTCATTTTGGCTTTTATAAGATCGAAACAAAGAATTTTGAAATGTTTTATTTATTTATATCTTTGTTTTATTCTTCATTTTGAACTATATATATATATATATATATATATATATATATATATATATATATATATATATATATATATATATATATATATATATATATATATATATATATATATATATATATATATATATATATATATATATATATATATATATATATATATATATATATATATATACATATATATATATATATAATTTAATTTTAATAATATAATAATTTAATTATATATAATTTAATTTTTTAATTTTAATATTAATAAACTAGTTACTTGGAATTCTAATGTTTCTAGGAGCATCTATTTAAATACCACTTTTAATGAAATGAACAGAATTAAAAGAATATGTAGTAATATTTATTTATCCAAAAAACAAATCGATAAACTCTTTCAAAATCTGATAAAAAACAATGGATACCCAACTAATGTAATAAAATTTTATATAAAATCATTGAATTAATCGTATATTTTGGTGGATATATTTATTAAACATTTTTTTGTTAATTTTTATGATTTTCCCATGTGCAAATCCATTTCAGGTAAATCCATTGCCAAAATTATTTCTTTGTTAATTTGTATAACTTTTCCATGTGCAAATCCATTTCGGGCAAATCCGTGGTTAGAATTATTTACTAAAAATTCCTTTACTAAATAATTTTCTTTGTTAATCTATACAGTTTTTCCATGTGCAAATCCATTACGGGCAAATCCGTGGATAAAATTGTTTTCTAATAATTGTTTTTTTCCGGTTTTTTAATTAACATTTCATGATTTTTTTTTTTTAAATTTTTTTTATTTATTATTATTTTTAATAAACTGTTGGTTGTTATTTTTTACTTATTATTTCCCCCCCCTTTTTCATATGTCTTTTATTTTTCTTTGTTTTATTCTTCGTTGAACTTATATACATACATATATATATATATATATATATATATATATATATATATATATATATATATATATATATATATATATATATATATATATATATATATATATATATATACAGTGGGTGATCGGTTAACGAACACTTTCACGAAAGATTTTTGTGTTCGGATAACGAACACTTTCAAGAAAGATTTTTTGTGTTGGGACAACGAACACATATTCGGATAATGAACAAAACGAATTCTAACGAACACTTCTCGGTCTGAAAGAAAAGTACTATTAAACGTTTGTTATCATTTTGCATACAAAATAAGATCACTGAAAGGAGAAATATTTAAAGCATGCTTAGTATTGATAATTACTAAATGAAACTTGAATTAACAATGAATTTAAATTTAAAGGTTATTCAATAATTATTATCATAAAGCTTAAAACACTTCTCGTTTACCACTCTGAGAATCCCAGAGCATTAAAAAAAATGCCATAATTAAGAACAAACTGCCAGTAATGTGGAGATCGAATCAGAGGGCATGGGTCACGCAGTATCTTTTCAAAGAATGGCTATTTGAAGTTTGTGCCCCGAGCATCAAGGACTACCTTGATACCAATGACTTGCCGTTGAAAGCACTGCTGCTATTGGACAATGCACCAGGACATCCAAAGGATCTTGAAGATAATTTGTTGACAGACTTTCCCTGGTTGACAGTTCAGTTTTTACCTCCGAATACGACTTCGCTGATTGAGCCGTTGGATCAGGAAGTTATTGCGGCTTTCAAGAAATTGTACACTCGCGCGCTGTTTCGTCGGTGTTTTGAAGCAAGCCAATTCTCCTCAACAATGAATTCAAAAAAGTTTAGGACAGAAAAATTTGACATTCTTGAAGCTATTCGTATCATTCAAAAGGCGTGGTCAGAAGTCACACAGCGGCAGTTGATTTCTGCTTGGCGGAAGCTGCGTCCATCCTTCGTTCAAGGTGACGGAGGTGATCAGGGAGTCACCCCTGAAATTATGGATGAAATTTTGACAACTGCTAGAGATCTGGAATTGGAGGTGAACGAGGATGACATAGAAGAGCTCATAATGGGACATGTAGATTAACTGACGACAGAAGAACTCCAAGAAATTTTAGATGAAGAACACCAAGAAACACACGAAATGTGTCTCCTTCTGAACAAGAGGAAGACGAAAGAGGATACCAATGCCGACATCTGCTGTTAAAGATCTTTCGAAAAAGTGGAAGGATGTCAGAGCAATGGTCTTAGAATGGCACCCAAACCAAGCTGATGTCAGTAGGGTTGGGGATTTTTACAACGACAATGCTATTAATTACTTCCGGAAAATCCTGAAAGAGAGAGAAAAATAATCGACATTGGACATGTTCTTCAACGCCCCATAAGCAAAAAATGAAAAGGACTGATTAATATGCAAGACTATATGTATGTATTATTTTTTAAAAAACTTAATAAGAAATTATACATTTTTTTAAATTTAATTTTTAGGGTCTCCAGAACGAATTAATCGATTTCACATAGAAGTCTATGGTGAATCGATGATCGGTTAACGAACAATTCGGATAGCGAACATAGTCTTGGAACGAATTATGTTCGTTAACCGATCACCCACTGTATATATATATATATATATATATATATATATATATATATATATATATATATATATATATATATATATATATATATATATATATATATATATATATATATATATATATACATATTTTGCGATTTTCATAAAAATGTATCTGTTATCAATTTCATAAATACTTATTTTAATAGCAAGTTTAATGCTGTTTTTTAAAAAAATACAAGGTTTTAATGTTTTTTTCAAAACAAGATGTGAATATTTTTTTCTCAAAATAAGATATTAAATGTTTCTTGTAAAACAATGTATCAAATTTTTTTTTCAAAAAAAGGTATTCTTTCAAAAATAAAGATTTCATGTTCGTTTCAAAACTAGGCATTATGTTTCTTTCAAGACAAGGTATTAAATGATTCTTTCAAAATAAGTTATTTTTTTCTTCAAAACAAGACAGTTCAATTTTATTTTTTAAATAACTAGGAGCTCCCTACTCGCTTCACTCAACAACCCTCCCACAATTGTTTTTTGTTAATGAATGATTGTTACAACAAAATTCATTCCATTAGGGTAGAATGTTAATCTAATATTTTTTCTCCGTCACATGGCAACTTTATAGACAAACATTTTTTTTAGAAGTTTTTATTTAGTTTTTGGTGACTATGAGACTTATTGAATATTTTTTATCAAGGAGATGATTTTCTCTAGTACGAAAAATAAATTATTAACCTAGCTATAATTTTAAATCTTTATTTATTTTTATTGACAGTTTTACAAAAAAAATAAATATAACTTGTTATTAAAAAATATATAAATTGTATATCATTAAACAAATGTAAAACTTTCATTAAATATATTTATTACAAAATGTTGCGTATAAGATAAATATTATAAAATTACTTTAAAACACTACAACGCATATTTTTGTTTCAAACCTTTTATTTTGAGTAATAATCATAATAAAATAGAGAATCCAAAGAGATGATTACTTTTAAATAATGTTAAATAAAGGATGGATAAATAATTTACAGATAAATACAGAAACGCCAACTTGCTGTGGATAAATATTTTCAAGTGTCTTTTAATGTATGTTTCTTTGTTTAGTAAATTAAATTTATAAGGCTATACTCATCACTACTTCTAAATAATTCAAAGACTCATGTAATACGTCACTTTAATGGCACATATAATAAGCCACACATGCACGGCTAATTACAGATAAGCCGTGTTGAGCCTAGTAAAATGTGGGGAATATTAACCGAAATTCTGAATTTTAGTTTGTAGTCTAAACCATTTTTTAAAATACTTTATTGAATCTGGAGCAGTTGGCTTTTCTGTAAATACCGTTGAAACGTTTTTTTCCTCGTTTTTTAATTTTATATGATTACTGCAAACATTTCTGGATCTACAGTATCAATTAAGGGCCCTATCTCGTGATTTTCCCCACTAAGAAAAGTGCACCGAAAACAATGAAAAACGGTTCACATAAAAAAACAAAACTTTGTAACATTTTTTTTCTATTATGTAAAGTGTATATTAAATAAAAGGCAAAAAAAGATTTTTTTAAAACCATTCGCCGTCAAACGTCTTAAGCACAGAAGAAAAATAGAAACTATTTCCATAAAATAGAAGACTTTTTTGTCCGATAAAATTTTTATGAGAGTAGTTAAAGGGAATGGAGAATAGAAAGTTGAAGAGTTTTCACCCCCATTTAAAAAAAAAATAATTGGATTGTAAACTCTTTATCAGGCATGAAACTTAACTGTGTGTAAGCAAAAATTAAACATAAATTTATTTTTATACAGAGTTATAATTTTTATTTCAGTTTAAATCTAAAATTCTTTAAATTAGCTTATCACAAATTTTAAGAAAAACACAAAGGAGAACAAGTGTGTAGGAATGGATATTGCTTATTTTGGCTAGCTCCAAAATTGTGAAAAACATGCCTCATATTAATTAGAATGACTCCAAAGATGGGTATATCTATGAAGTATTGCATCGTTCCATAACTATTCACAAAAATTATCGAAATAAATTTTGTTTTCCCCTCTTCCTTAAAATTTGCATGTCTGGATGTGCAGAATTTCGTTGAAGAAAAGTTTAATGTTACATTTCTTTTGTACCGTTTTTTCAATATCTGTTGTCATAAATGACAATGTTCAGAAAATTTATTTATTAATTTTTTAAAAAAAAATTCCTAAAATAGGCATATTTTTTCTCCACTAGAGGGCCTTACTCACGTGGATGTATCATTTTTTTGATAAAATAAGGCGGCATATCATAATACATTCTAGACAACAAACTATATTTTATCTTATTATCAAAGTTTTCTAAATGTTAGAGCTAAATTTAACATAATGCCATGAACATGGGTCATTTTTGCAAGTTTTGACCACCTATCTAAGTTGACCTCCGTTAACAAGAATAGAGTGATCCACTCTCTGCTCTCTATCTCTTGCCAACCCACAATAATTTCCAAGCAATTATATTTTGTTTCCTTCGCAGTAAATCATTTTATCGCAGGTTTTATTTGAAATTTTTTACAACGTTAGCATAAAATAGATTTTTCTACGAAAATTGAACACTTATAAATGCACTAAAAATAATTGTGTTTGGTTACGCTTCCCACTTCCAAGCATTTCTCTTAAGAACTGTATTAAGATTTTTTGTGAACGTAAATAATTTCACTCAGTAATTGTTTTTTTTTTTAAATAACATTTGAAATGAAAGGTTTATTCTTATGAAAATAGTGTCGGAGCTCACAATTGTCATTTAATAGTTTTATTTACCAAATAGGCTAATATATTAAATACAGCTATGTATGCATAATGTGCATGAAGATGATCGTTATGTTCTAAATCATTTAACGAATCTCTTTAATTGGGATCTATAATAACATAACAATGTAATTTGCCCCATGCTAATGGGATACCTGGAAGTGACGTAGTGCGGTTATCTCGATCCTTATTGGTTGTTGAAGCATGGGACTTGTTTACGTTAGCAAATTTTCTTTACTATCTGAGTAAGCCAAGCCCGTCAAGTATCGATTCTCTTAAGGGACACATTCTTACACAAAGATTTCAATTAATTCACTATATATCTCTTACATAACCCAAAGATAGGCATGAAGACATGCAGAACATGATCAAACTAATTACGCCTCGAAGTTGCCAGGTACTCAAAACAAAAATATTCACGGTTACAATAAAATACATTAACAAATAGTAAATCTAAGTTAAGACATGCATGTGAAAGACGTAGGCCAGAAAAAATTACATTTTAGAAACGCTGTATTTATTTAACGGAGCTGTACTTAATTAACGGCGCTGTTTTTAATTAACGACGCTGTATTTAATTAACTGCTTGTTAATTAACATTCTAACTTATGCGGAGAAATTTAGCTCAACTTTAACAAGCCATTTTGACTATAAACGATCAGCTAGAGCCGCGATGGCTCAGGGGAAAGAGCGTTCGCCTTACAATGCGGCGAACCGGGTTCGAAACCCAGTCGATACGAATTCCGCATCCGGCTTGCACTGATCACAGTGCTCGCGTGAAATATCCTCAGTGGTAGTCGGATCATGGGTTAGAGTCCCCTTGCCGTCAGTCTAACCGAGGGAGGTTTTCGTGGTCTTCCTCTCCATATAACGGAAGTGCAGGTTAGCCCCATCAAAAAGTCCTACATGAAGGCAAATTTCTCCTAATACTCGATCCAGAAGTTCTCTTGTCTCCTGGATTGGGTTCAAAATGACAAGGCTACGGAGTTGAACATTAGTAGTCGCAAACCCATAAAATTGGATCGGCTGTTCAACGACGGTTATAAAATAAAATAAAACGATCAGCTAGTGTCATACATCACAAGTGTGGATATCCATGATTTTCTTTTTCTTGCAGTGCAAGCACCCAATTGGGTATAATATAGCCTACGTCACAGGTTGTGTTGTTCCTACTAAATTTAACCCATGAACGGCATTTTCTGCGAGCCTAACTTCAAGCCACAAATAAACAAACGAAGTGTTCGATCGTTTAAATAGCTGCTCGCCAGATTTTATTGCATTATAAAGAAAAGTTATTGAAACTAAATACAACTAAATAAACAACAACAGCTAAAACAAATAACAACAACTAGTAATAACAATAACTAAATAAACAACAACTAAATTCCATTCGCTTAGCATTGCGTCATATGTTGTTCCTACTAAATCGAAGTAGTTGTGTTTTTTTCATATTATACCCAATTGTGAAACGGATGATTTTTAATAGTTTTATGCTGATGACAACCCAAAAATATGGAAGTCAGTGAGGAAAAACTGAATCTTATCCTGTGATTTTCCAGTCAATAAAAACGTCTACAAGACTGTCTGATATGAGACTATTCTTCGTAAGTTGACTGGAGAAAAAAAAACTTTCAAAAAATATTCTATACTATAATGTTATGTATTTAAAGTTCACCAAACTAGCTAGCCAAAACTTGTAAAATCTTCTAAACATGCGAAATAGCTGACCTAAACTCGAGAAATATTAATAAAAGCTGACCATAAAAGGAAAAATAAACACGAGTTAAGTGCATTGGAAACTATTGAAGGATTTGCAACAAATAATTTTGGGATTGCGACTTTTATTTTGCATACGATTCTTTTAAAATTCAATTTCACGGGAACTATTCAACTGATTTCATGTAAAATTATATTCTTTAAAAGGGCGTCAAAAAGTGTATACCTTAGAATTCAAATTTTTTTCGACTATTATAAAATAAAATAATAAATTTATTATATATATATATATATATATATATATATATATATATATATATATATATATATATATATATATATATATATATATATATATATATATATATATATATATATATATATATATATATATATATATATATATATATATATATATATATATTAACTAAGTTATTTTCGCATAAAATTATCGTCGAATAAACGAATTTTATAATTTTGTGAAATATTTTTTAATTCCCTCAAAAATGTTCTTTAGATATAACGAAATACGTAAAAATAAAATTAACATTGGGTTCAAACTCTAGACTGCTCTCCTGACCAAACTATTGTGACCCTATTTCCAGCTACACTCTATGCTTTGGGGGTCAAAATTCCGAATCGTTCGAAAAAAGGTATGTTTATTCAGAGAAAGTACGTTCTTGTGTCTGATTTCGTAACTTAAAATATCGTCTGCACTTATTAATTAGCATATTTGAGATCAACCTCTCGATCTATTAAGATTGAATCCTAGAAAGTGTAGATTCGATCATTAGATCAAAAGTTATTCAGGGTGGTCCGTTTTTTTTTTTTGCGCACTGTGCATCAGATCTTTTGCGTTTAATTCTTTCTGATACATCGGTGTTTTGAACTTTAATACATTGTGCAGACTATTGAAGTATAGTTATTCAGATGAAATACCTTTTTGTGTCCACTTTTATTAATTCCCATATTTGAGGCCTTTCCCTCGAATCATTAAGATTGAGTCCTAGAGCATAAAAATCTGATCATTAGATAAAAAATTATTCTGGTTGGTCCGTTTTTTCTTTCATGAACTGAACTAAATTAAGATTAAATGAATATAATGTGACATTTTCAATTTGCATAAACATTTTTGGGCATTTATATTTTAATTAATTATTTGTCTTAAATAACTGACATGGATAACCATACAAAAAATATGCATAACTGATTTTCAAAAAATATGAAATCAGTTTAATTTATGTAATTAATTGTATTTCATTCTGAAATCAATCTTATTTTTTAAAAAGTATGGAATATTTGCTAAAGAGAAAATTTTAAAGTCCAATTTAAAAAAATTATTGTTTTTATTTTAGTTTTAATTGATGATTATAAGAAATAAATGAATACCTAAAAATAACGCCAATAATAATAAAAATAAATAAATTACTGTTTCAGTTCATTCAACAAGTTGGCCGTCTGAACATTAAAGCAACGCACGGCAAAGTGTGCTCAACTTTTACCAGTTCTATGCATGGAAATATAATATACATGAAAAGTTTGCCTACATTTTAATATTATGATAACAGCCATAAGAATTTTCTTTAATATTATTCGACGTCTTTTTTAAGTATATAACGATAAATTGCGTCTATTTTCTCAAAGAAAATACAACAAAAATATTAACATTTATTCCCCTCAATTAAGAACATTTCTTACACGCAAACGACTAAACTCTCAGAATTTAAGGTTCGAGGTACCTTCACATCGCACCTTTTTGAACCTCCCCCCACATTTTCGAGAAGAAACGCTATCGGACATTTCATAGAACGTTTTTGCAGCGTCCATCCCTTCGTATACCTGTCCGGGTTCCCACGAAATTTCGTCGCCGCCAACCGGAAGCACCTGCTGTAATTTCATTCCATCCCCGTCCTTCCCACCCATCCTCATCATAATCCACCTCATTAATTTAATATTCACCAAATACCGTTTGGAAAACGATTCTCAAACACGGTACTTGTATTGGCGTGTTCGATTTTCGAGAAGACTGGAAGAGAAGATCGTTTGTTACATTTTGTACTGGATTTTATGAAGGCTGTTTTGCAGACGTGACATAAATAAATGTTTGTGGTGAAATTGTTCGTGGAATTTGGAATAATTGGTTAAATGCATTACATTAGGTAATGGTATGGCATAAAAATAGTTACTCTAAGGCTTAGTAAGGTTTTTTTCTTCATAAAAAAAATATTGAAATATTTAAAAATGTAAGTATAAATTAGAATCTGTTGTGGTTTTTAAAATAAATGTTCCGTTTTAAAATGAGCAATGTTTTTTCTTTCTTCCTTCCTTCCTTCCTTTCTTTTTTTTTAATTAATTTATTTTTTAAAAGAAAAAAAAAACAAATTGCCATGTGATACTTGCAATACGCAAATAAACACAATATAGAAGTGTTATTATTTATCTATAGTAAGGAGCAAAAGTTTTGAGACAATATGGTTTTGGGTTCTAACTTTTTCTATAACCAAAATTTCTTAAGAATGAAAATTAGTAATTTGTAGCTCTAGTCTTTAAAACAACTGATAATAGCAACTAATTAATTTAACAAACACCAAACGGAAGTTTAAAAAATTAAAATAAAAAGTTTTGGGATAGTCCAACGCAGTTCATGCTTTTAATATTTAAGCATATGCATAAAATTATCTGATTTTTGGTATGAATTTTCGTGTTGTTTATACTTAATTAAACTATGTAACCGTATCGGTCTCATTTATTTTGGTGTTCCTCACGCTATTGTATTGATATATTTTTCTTTGGCTATAGTAATGCAATATCAGAAAACACTAATTTTATTGATATCGTGCGAGTTGATGAATAGGCTACATCTTTTTGTTGTTAGTTTTTCCAATTTTCAATTTATTAATTTATTATTTATTTAAAAAATTTAATATTTTTTGTTCTTTTTTTTGAATCCTTTTATATTACACTTACGAAAATAAGTTTAAGTTAATAAAGTGTACTTTAAGAATTATTTTAAGCATATTTTTTATATTAAAAAATAAAAAAATTATTCTTTATCTAAAATATATCAAAAAATTGTAACTCATAACAGTTTATTGGCAAAACGCATCAATACGGTTGGAAAAATAACGCAATACGGTTGTTAGCATATAAAAATTTTTTATCACACAAGCACCAATTCTACATTCTAAATAAGTAAAACAATTGATCTCGCAACGTTCTAAATTTGTTTAATCGGAAAATCATTTTAACTTAGAATCATAAAAGTGGTACGTCAAATGATACAAATTTCTTCTAAATGATTGCAGATAATGACGCTCCATTTCATACAAAATTAATGTTGCACCAAATTTAGATGTAATTATAGTTCAACTCTATCCAAAATAACGAGTCAATATTATTCAGAATATGCAATCCATATTTCATATCCAATTATTACTTTTACCCACTTGGCACTATTACAAAAAATGTGGCGTACTCTCTAACCATTGGTGTTTTCAAATACATATCATTTTAAAGGCAGTCGAACGCTGTTCAAACAGCAAGTAAATGTGATTTTAATTATTGTATTGCAATAATCAACAAGTCTTGTGCTGATATCTTAACAACCGGCTACGAATATTTTCGCCCTTTTTTTATTAAAAAAATTTTAAAACCTCATAATTATATATGGAGATTGCGTTATTGAAATGACATATAGAGCAGTTCAGAGGGACAGATGGAACAATTCAGAGAAGGACATCCAGGGTTATGGCGGGATTCGAACCAGCCACCTCTCTGCTTCGCGCAACGTGATACCGTTCAGCCAGGGAGATTTTATCGAATTAATGAAGATTTTAATCGAAAAATATATTTAAGAGGTATTTTTAAAGCAATTAGAAATACTTTAGAACAACTTATGGCTTGTGCCAGGCAAGAAGTTTGAAGGAACGAGGTTCGAGTCAGAAAAAGGGCGAGTCAGAAATCACAAGTTCGAAAGACTACTGGAAGAAGGAAAAAGACGAAAATGATTCAGAAGGGAAAGTTTAAGATTTTGTGCTCTGCTTTTTTTTTCTTTTCTGGATTGTTTACTTCTTTACTTTTAAGTTTATTTAGGTATTTTACTTACGTCGCACTAGAGCTGCACAAAGGGCTATTGGCGACGTTCTGGAAAACATCCATGAGGATGATCCGAAGACATGCCATCGCAATTTTGATCAACTGCAGAGGGGATGACTCCCCCGCTTTTGTAGCCCGATGACCTAGGCGCGAAGTTGAGCATTTTACGGTAACACAGTTTAATCAGGACCGATACCGCGCACCCTCGGTCCCTACACAGGCTGATCAAAGTATTGAACCCACCCGCTTACTGACCTTAGCCAGTGATGCTTGACTTCGGTGTTCTACTGGGAACCGTGTCTTTTCAATCAGCCCACTGCGGGACAAGTTTATTTCGAACATTTAGAAATAAATTGTACTTCAAGAAAAAGAAGACGATCACCGATACTCACATATGTGACCCATGATGTCAGCTTTGGCTGATCGTTTGATCACAGTAAAATTATCATTAAAAGGTCCAAAGTTTGGACGCTCCGAGTGATCCCTTAGCACGTGGTCATTTCCGAGTAATCCCCTTATTACATGGGTCTCTATGCAATTTTAAACCAGATGATGTGCCCTAACACCCCTAGAAGTTTTTCGCAACAGTTTAAGTGACCCCTTGTTATAGATAGCTTTTTTAAACTTATATATTTCAACAATAAAAAGACTGAAAATATCATTAAAAAAAAAATGTAGCTTGGAGAGAAAAACAGATTGCTGATTCGAAATCAGCAATACAAAAATATATAAGATCTGTTAAAAAGATTTCACGCTGCAGAAAAAAAACTATTGTTGTTGTTGTTCTATGTCACTTGTCAATATCAACAAGCCTATTTTAAAGCAGAGGGATGCGTTTCTTCTTTTTCTCCAGTGATGCCATCTTTGAACAAGAATACGACTTCAGCCACACACGTTCCACACATCCGCACATTTCATTCAAATTTCATGTTTTGCCATATAGAGGATACATTCGCTAAAATTATTTAAACATTTGTAAACTTTACAATTCAAAATTTTTTTTCTCCGCAATATACTCTTAATTATCTGGTTAGGCATGAAAAATTACCTTTATCTTAAACTTCACAAAAAAAAAAGAAAAAAAAAGAAGTTAGTTTTATGATTCCCATAAAACACTCAACTAAAGATACCTATAAAGGTGTATTTAAATAGTTCTAAATCGTTTTCAAGCATCATTCCAAGCATCCCCGCCCACGCAAAACTCCACAGGTGGAATCATCTCCCGCCCTTCCTCCTAAGCGTCCTCGAGAAATCAGGAAGCGCAGGTGTCCAGGAGGGGTGACGACAATCGAAGATATGTTGACGACGTCGTTTCTCTTTCCTATTTTTTTTTTCTTCTCTTTTTTTCTCCGAACATATTTTTTTTTCTGCATTCGGAGGTATACCTGTCGTCAGCAGCTGCTTTCGCCCCCGCACTTGTCAGGTAGACATCCCCCCACTAATGCTGATCTCAAACTTTGATGAGATGATAGTCGGGTGTGTTTTGATTTCGTTCTTTTTTTTTTAAATTTATTTTTTCTTTTGCTTTGTAATTTTTTTTTCTCTTCATATTAGGATGCAAGACACGGTTATTAAATATAGAAACCTGTTGATTGGAACGTTTAGTAATTTTTTTTTCTTACATTCATTTTTTCTTCTTAATATATATGTTTTTTCTTAATATAAATGTTTTATGAAGGAATTCTACGCTGTTAGTTATATCTTAAGGACAATAAAGGAAAAAAAAATTCAAAATAATTTATACCTTTCAAAAATATTAAACCCTTTTATTTTTACTTTTAATTTTAATTCGGGGTAATTTCTGAATAGTAAAAAATGATCGGACAAAAATGAAAATAAACATATTTTTAAATAGGATTAAACAGTAGAAAGAAAGTGAAGTTTTCCTTTTTGAAAAGAAATTGGTCAGCATCTATAATAAAGGAATCTCAAATTTTCAAAAACGAAAATAAACGTCCATAAAAAGGGAAAATTATAGCTTAGTTTTAATATTAATTCTAAATCTGTTTTATTTAATAATAATTACTAATTTCACTAATTTTAATATGGATTCATTTTATTATAATTAGTTTGACTAAATATATTATATTTTTTACGAATTTAATATTTTTATATCATATGGACATAATTATGGTTTTACATAATTTTTACAATACTATAAGTTTATATTCCGTTATTACGTAGAATAAAATTTGATTTTGAACTTTTCCTGTGGTTAATGATAGTGAAATTTAAATGTGCTTTTTCTCTCCTCTGTATTTTAGATATATTACTTTAAGAGAGACATTTTTAAAACACTTTTGTATGTAATAGCGTTAAATGTTAAATTTTGAAATGTTATGCAGCATTGCGACATACAATTAGTAGATAAAAAGTGAAAAAAAAAATTATGCAATGTTTTTAAAAAGTTTAAAATTTAAAGAAAATTGTGCTGCCAACTTTGGATTTAAGTCTTATAATTTTAATTAAATTGAAAAAAAAAACTACATCAAATTTCTTAAATTGTCTTAGAACTGAAAAAAAAAATTTATTAATAAAATTTTATGTGAAACTTTCTTAAAAAGTAAAAATAAAAACGCATTTTTTTAGCTTGCTTATTTTCTTAAATTTAATAGTTATATTTTTTTGATACATTTTGACTAAATGTATCAAATTTTAGGTATATAATTTTTATATAATTTTAGGTATACAAATTTTAGGTATATGTATCACACTTTGACTACATATGGCTAAAATAGAAAATTATTTTATTTCAATTTTGGAAATTTTTAAAGTAATTATGCAAGAATCAGCAAAAAAGAATATTAAAAAAAGATTTATTTTTAAACTTAGTATTTTCAGAAAAAATTTGAAAATCTGCATTCTTAAAGAGGACGAAAAAGAAGAAAATAATTTTATCAAAATTAATAATTAATTTTATTGAAATTAATCATTAATTTTATTAAATTCAACTCTATAATTCTATTAAAACAATAAACGTAAGGCGGCTCACTTATGTGAGAGAATTTTCGGAATGCGATCAAAGCGTTTCATTATATGTTTCACAAAATTAAACGAAATTCTCATTTAAATCCACTAATAATACGTTTAGCTTTTTCATATTTCTTAACATAATTGTTATTTTTAGTTTTGTGGTAATTAGTTTGTCCACTCCGGAAAGTGGTGAAAAAAATTCCCCAATAAATTATAGTATATTCTACTTACGGGCGCATATGCATTTCACCAGGATTGACGCAAGCGCATTCTTAGTGTACGTGTGCAATCAAATCTTGAGTACAGAAGGTAACTTAAATGTGCGAAATATCTCTATGAACAGTTATTTATTACCAATCCAGACCATTGGACGGCAAACATCAATGGATGTAACTTTTACAACCAAAGACTTGAAATATGTTTACGTTTATAAATTTTATCCAGGGAAAAAAAACATTTGAGCAAAGGGTAAACAATGACAGTAATAATGTGATCACAATTTTCTCTTAAATAATGGATTCGGAAACTAAAATTTGAAAACATTCAACAAATCTGAAAATAACTTCGGGTAAGATTCGGATTTTAATTGACATTATTTTTACGACAGAAAGAAATTCAATTTTGTTTTATTCCATAATTTGTTTCGTATTTGAAAATAAATACCGAGATATTAACACATACCTTTACAACTCATTTGAAACTCATTACTGTGTTTTAGAAGGAAATTATACGGGGCAGATTTCATCTTTCCTTTTTAACTTGAATGTGTAATGCTTTGCGGTTTGAATCTAAAAATAAGAAGGAAAAAAAACCTGTTTTAAACGAATATTAATCATCTTTTATCTTAAAAACTACAACTCTTACATATGAAATAGATTTCTCTTTAGTGCCGCTTATCAGAAAAAGCATTTCTTCCAGTTCGTAAAGTTCATTTTCGTGCATCTGAGTTAATCTGATTATAATTTTTATTACTATTACTTTCCTGATTCAAAAGCAACAGAAATTAAATTTTTGAGTTTAAAAGGTTAAATTTTTTATGAGTTTGTTCAATTTTAACAATTTCAGGAATGCAAATAAATGAAATAGTGCATGAAACCTTATTAAAATCACCTTGATTAAAAATTATTAGTTTTACAAAATGAAATTTATAAGGACATTTTTAGTGATAAGTGCTTTAGTCTAGCTTCAGGTTTGTTGTATTCTGTTTCTAAAGTTGTACAGTATATAAAAGTATGAAACAGACCACCTTAATAACTTTCGTTCCAATAGTTAGATTTTAGGCAATGAGTAAACCTTAATTTGACAAATTTGTAGATGTTTTATGTCAAGTTTCGAAATTAGATACAAAAACGTACTTTCCTTGAATTATATAATAACGGGATGCTGGACACTTTTTTTAATTAGCCTGGCGTATTGCAAATCGTCCTCAACAATTGGAGCTTTAATGGCTTGAATTACCAATTCGCCAATGACAGATATACAAATGACTGGAAACGCAACAGGTGTAATCGAGTTTCAGAAGAATTCATTTGCTAGATTATTTGGTTTAAATCAGCTCAGTATAAGGGATACAATAAATTTAGTGCAAATTATAATTAATTGATCAGCTGCTAACAACAGATGTACCAGTAAGATTGAAAGAAACGCAGAAAAGCTGATGTACCGTGAGTGACCGAAATGAGTGATTGTTGACTTCAACCGGTGAATGTTGACAATCACAAAGTCGCTTTGGTAAATGTCCGAAAGATATATTGGGTCTAGTTAAGTGCCACTGCCGGTATACATTTCCCCGGCATGCCCTACATCAATGTTTTTCTTAAGGTCCAGTGCCACTGCCCGGTATGCATTTAACAGGTTCTCCGCACAGTCATGCTTCTTCTAATCTATCCTCAGAAGACATTAAAGTATCGAATAAATAGGATAATATCAACGAATAAATTGATATCAAATCGGATATTACAAATATTTCTGACATTCACCAAAGCGACTGTGTGACTGCTGACATTCACCGGTGAAAGTCAACATTCTCTTAATTTTGGTCATTCCCGATAACATACACTACCGGTCAAAAGTTTGCGAAAATTTTTAAATCTGCAAAGAAAAGGCCTAAATTCAAATGTTCATAGAACTGCGAAAAATCATTCAAATGGCATGAAAATTTGATATGTTCTGAAGTGAACCCTCTACTGTTAGTTACATATGATCAAATTGCAATACTTTGTTTTTTGCGAACTGAATCCAGCTTTTCATCACGGATTGTTTTTATGGTGAAAAAAGTTGTTAAGTTTGAACACTTGCCAAACTTGCAAAAAATATTTTTTGTACTTTCTGTTAATAGAAAATAGTTATTTGAACAGTTCTATGTAAGCCCTCAAAATTTCAAATCGATTCGATTTTTTTTGACGAAGTTATAGAATTTTGAAAAACATGTGTACTACTCTCGATTTTTGAGCATTCCACATATGCAGTCTTCTGGTCTATACATCTTCTATCAAAGAACTTTTTAATTTTTATGTTTCTATATTTTCAAATAATTAATATTTATCATAAAACAAATACTCTTATTCATTATTGTAATTATTATTGTTTATATTTATTGTTTATATTTATTGCTTACCTGTATTAGTTTTGTTGTGATATTTTTACTTTATATTAAATTAAATTAAAAAGTTATAACAATAATTACATAAATAATTCTAAAAAAATAATAACAATAGTATAAAAAATTTGCATTTTTATTAAACTATTTTATTTACAACAGGTCAAATATTTAACATATTCTTATTCGTATTTTGTAATTAAATAAATTAACATTTAAATCTTAGATTCCTCGAACCATCCACCTTTTGCTTTTATTATAGCCTTACATATGCATAGCATTCGTTCTAATAAACCATTAATCACTTCAAGTGATATAGAGTTCCATTCCTGTTGTAAAATGTCCCATAACTGACTTCGATTCAAATATCAGAGCATCGTTTGCAAGAACAAACAAATTTTAGATGAAATGTGACATCTATGAGATATTGTTTTAATTATATTCATAATAAGTTCCTTGTAGTAACAATAATTACAATAATAAATAAGAATATTTGTTTTATAATCAATATTAATTATTTGAAAATATAGAAAACATTAAAATTAAAAAGTTCTTTGGTCGAAGACGTATAGACCAAAGGACCGCAAATGTGGAATGCTTAAAAATCGAGAAAAGTACACATGTTTTTCAAAATTCTATAACTTCGTCAAAACAAATCAAATCGATTTGAAATTTTGAGGGCTTACATAGAACTGTTCAAATAACTATTTTCCATTAACAGAAAGTACAAAAATTTTTTTTTGCAAGTTTGGCAAGTGTTCAAACTTAACAACTTTTTTCACCATAGAAACAACTCATGATGAAAAGGTGGATTCAGTTTGCAAAAAACAAAGTATTGCAATTTGATCATATGTAACTAACTGTAAAGAGTTCACATTAGAACATATCAAATTTTCATGCCATTTGAATGATTTTTCGCAGTTCTATGAACATTTGAATTTAGAACTTTTTTTTGTAGATTTCAAAATTTTCGCAAACTTTTGACCGGTAGTGTATATATTTCAAAATACCGTGTAAAGTTTTTGTTTTTGAGCATATAAGTCTTTCAAATAAGTTATAAAATAAATCATTCGATCAGTATTAAAAGAACAGTGCGCAAAAGAAAAAAAAAGAAAAAAAATCACCCAAAATAATTTTTAATCTAACGATCAGATCTTCAAGTTCTAGGAGTCAACCTTAATGGTTTGAGAGGGTAACCTCAAATAGGCTAATGAATTAGAGCAGGCGATATTCTAAGTTAGGAAATCAAACAAAAAGAAGGACTCTTTCTGGATAAAGATTGTTTCACCAGAGCGACTACGTGAATCACTGGTGAAAGTCGACACTATCTTGATTTTGTTCATTCACGGTATCATACAACATGTACTAAGTAGAAATATCATTTATAAAAAAATTGCTGTAAAAGCATTTCTAATGTCATTTACTGAATTTGAAGGTGAAGATGAAAACCTACATTTCTTCCACAATTGGAAAGTACAAAAAATTTAAGTTCGAATTGCAAATGTTTTTTCAATTTTTTTCATCAAAAAAGTGTAAATTGTACTGTTAAATGCGTATGTGAGAACACTTTAAAAATCGAAACTGAAGATATTTACTTTCACTGACCAATCATTTATTAATTTGACGCAGAAAAACAATCTAAGATGGATTGTCACAATGGACGGCTGAATTCAAAGGGGGGGGGGAATAAATCATTTTATCAGCTTTCATCAACCTAGATATTTTCTGTGAGGGGAAATTGCAGAAGTGCGTTTAAGCTGCCCACGACTCTACATACCTTTCCAACCAATTACCGTAAAGCCTTAGGGTTCAATGCACCAATACTACACAAATGATCTCTCCTGTCTTTATTTTCTGTCAGGGAAAGGAAGTAAATGCAACCAAGTCGAGTCCTGCGAGGTTAGGACCTTTCACCCACAATGAAACAGAGCGAGACCACGAGGAATCTCAGAAAAGCCAAAGATTTAATCGTCCAGAACCAACTTTGCTGCCAATTGGGGCAGAGGGGGTGTGCTCCGAATTGTCCAGCATGTCGTGCAGGAAGGGACGATGTCTTCTCGAATACGTGATGAGACTTTTTTGAAGGATGGAGAAACTAATTTGAAAGCTCTTGAGCTGTCTTAGTGTCAAAAAATAGAATCAATAACAGTGTTTCGTGACTCCATTTTGACACGGAAACACTATTGGTGGATAATTATTTTCGAAGTACTCTTAATTCGAAAGTCGCGTTGTCGCTTAAAACTTAAGATCGCAAGTATCTCTCTTTTAGCTTTTTGGGGCCATAGAACTTATGGTTCTGATATTCAAAATCAAAAGTACAAGCAGCAAAAACAAATGCTGTCTTAAACTAATTTTGGTGGCAAACATAAAAAAAGAGAAACAATCTAAATTAACTGAATAAAGATCGCTATGATTCTCCAAAGTCATGGAACTTGCATTTATTTGGAGAAGGCAAAATTCCTAGAGGGATAAATAATAGTCAGTATCCATATCTTGTTAAAGCAATGCGATATGAGCCGATATATATCTACTATAGTAACTCTTTATAAATTATGCAATCAATTTATGATTGTCTGTATTGGTAGCCAGTGTAGTAAGTGGCTATCTTTATTGTCTTTCACTATTACCATTAAAACCAGTTTTTCCCCTCTTATTTGCAACTAATTTAATAAGAATCAGAATATATCCCATAAGTACAGTTTCGCTGAGAAACATCAATACTTTATCAGTACTATCATATTTAATCATATTCATGTACTTTATCAGTATTTTATTATTATGAATTACCGAGAGAGTAATATAAAAGTTGTAAACAGGTTTGACTTTGAATCGGCAACAAAAATTAAGAGTCGCGATTATCCGAGGAATCGAATGGTAAGGACACCGCGGATAAGAAAAATAGCGAGTAATCCCTAAAAACATAAAAAGTAAATCGGAAAATAGGAAGAATACTTTTATAAATTTATTGATGCGTATATTTTCTAAGCACACAACAGAAAATTTTTGCAACTAAATATACTAAAACTACGAATGGTGGAGAACATACATACTCCATAAAAGTGTTTAGTTTAAAAGTGTCATCTTTCTATTTATGAAAGAAATGATCGATCCCGTGCGTAACTCACAAATAATCCGCTCACAGAAAATCAGAGGCTCTACCGTGCCACATAAAAGAAAATCGTTTGGTTCAAATTAATATGAGGACGATCTTTAGAGATAAATAGAGTACTTTGCAGTTCAAAGGCAAACATGCAATAAATTAATATTTTAGTAACATTCGAAGTACGTATCACAAACAGAAAAAAGACTACAAGAAGCACTGGTTCTAACAGAATAAAAAATACTAATTATTTTCTAGAGGAAATAAAATTTTCAACACTTAAAAGGGAGGTAGATCGAAGCAAAAATTAATTCTGATTCTTTTGTCCACACTATTTTCTAGGCCGGGATAGCCTGGAGGGTAGGGCTTCGGGCCCATGTCCAATAGGTTGTGGGTTCGATCCCCGCCAGCCAGTATTAAATGGTGACTGATGCACGTTAACTCTGTCGGTCGGGTCACAAATAACAAATGATACCGCTGGGGGTACTGAACTGGAGTTGGATCATTCTCTGGTACAGGTCAAAATTACGGTGTGTGGATGGATGAAGGATATATTAATGGAGCTATTAGATCGGAAAGGAACAAGCTCCGCCAACAATAAATGCTATTTACAGTAAGTGGCGTAACAGCATCGTTCTTTTTTTGTGAATAACAATGTAACAAAAGTGTTATTTGCGTACCAAAGCCTCATTTGACAGAAAATACATAAAATTTCGAGGAAATAGATTCAATACATGAAAAGCGAAACAATTTATTATTTTAAATCATATATTTAGGAAAAATTATTAACAAATACACACGATTAGCACCCTCACTCACTAAAAGCAACTTTAGTGAAGCGTTCATCTCGTGATTGCCAGAGAGTATAATACTATCTATTCTAATAAAATTGATTTAAATTAGAAGAAAAGTTTCTATTTTTGCGGGTTTATTAGAATAGAATATATATTACAGAGATAGTATAAAACATTCTATTCTAATAAAATCCTTTTTAATTGCAAGAAAAATTTTCATTTCTCGAGTTTTTCACAAGGAAAAAAAAAGAAAGAAATCTGTAACTTGATATTAATAATATTTGTACGAAAGTCTCTCAGAACTTAAATCTGAACATTCTCAACACTTACTTAAGCAAAAATAATTTTTCTGAAGTAACTAAAAAAACATAATTAATCAGAAGGCATGCATTTTTTTTCTCCTTACATGCCACTGGACATGGTGGGATCGGATGGTTAACCACTATTTGTTGACAGAAAGGCCACGCACCTTAAGCATGGACCCATCACCACGTCGTTACTCATATTCATGTGAAGAAAAAAAGAATCATTAAATAAACAAAGCAAAAAATTATCACGTAACTCGCGATTCACGAAAAATTTGTATATCCAACAACGACCGACCCTAAAATGAACGTAGTGAATTATAAAGAACTTAAACCGCTGCAACAACGTAAAGCGCACGCTTTAGCTATGATGTTGCCAAAAGAAATAAATTAAAAAAAAAAAAAGAATTAAGAGAAGGAGGCCGACATCTTTCCCACCCATTCTTCTGACCATGGGAGCTTAACCCTTGAAGCCCATTAACAGAAGCGATGCATGCTGGGTAAAATTGCCAACGAGAGAGCTACTTTATTCATTAAGGTAAGGAATGGTAATAAAAAAAAATAAAGAGCGGAAGTTGGAGATCTAGTGAAGATGAAAGCGGTTTGTGTAGTACGTTGATGTCTTTTTCTTGAATGAATTGGTGACGTATCGTTTTATGTCTATGAATGAAATAATATTGGTCATTGACGAAGGTAAAGGCATGAATGCGTTAATCATTATATTGAATATTTTCTTGTCAACAAACGATAAATAACTAGTCTTCTTTTTTAACCATTTGTAGGTAATTCCATTCATAGGGAACTAAACGTTTCGACCTTTGTTTATTGTATAACGGCATTTTTCAAAATTTTTATTTCTTTTGCAAATATGTAGTTATTCAAATATACTTGTTTTGCCGCAAAATCAAAAGAGAAATTCGTATTATGTTAAAGATATGTTTAACCCTCCGACGCAGAATTTTTATTAAACTTATTTTTCATTATCTCGTAATAATTTAGGTCAAACTAAGTGAAAAGTATTGTAATTGGCATTTATAATAATTTATGATTATGATATACAGCATGATATACCGGTGTCTTTTTTCTGCCTTTAAGGGTAAAATCTTTCGAACACGGCTCGCTTCGAAACAATCATTTTTCAAATTTCACTTTGTGCTTATTTAGATCTAAAAGAAAAAGTGATTCATCACTAAAATGCCTTTAGTTCACAAAATAAATTAATGCTAAAATTTTGAATATGAATGGAAAAAAAATTTCTAACTACTTTCGTTAGATTTTAGTGCAAATACAATTCCGATAGTCTAACAGATTTTTTTGTAACTATTTAACTATTTTTCAAAGTTAAAAAATACCAAAATATTTTTTCTTGTACTTTGAGCGTTAGAAAAAAAAACGTAATGAGACACCAATATCCTATCTGCACCAAAATGCTAAAAGAGTGCAAGATCCAACAAAAATAAATTACTCATTGTGCACACTGAATTGTTTTTGTTTTGTTTTGTTTACTATCCTCAAAATTTCCTTAATAATCAGAAAAAAAAACATTGTGAAATAAGGCAACTTCTTCAAAAAAAAAAAAAAAAAAAAAAAAAAACGAATTTATAAACGACTGCTTTTATCGGCTATGATAACTTTTAATCAGAGTTCAACACTTTTGTAGATGGTCAAACTTAGTCATGATATGCATAAATTAATTTTTATACTTATTCAAGAAGTTTTCACGAAAATAATCTCCACACGATTGACTACTTAAAAAAAAAAAATTCTTTTAATTTCATAAGTTCATCTGTTGTGAGACTTAATCCAAAAAACAAAATTCCGAGATTCATTTTGGCGCTGAATGAAAATGTCGAAATTAAAAATGTATTCCAAAAACTACTTCATATTTGAAATAACTTGATTTTATTTTATTTGATCCCCAGTTTTGAATTTCCCGAGACCCTTAATTGGGCGAAATTTGATAAAATTTTATCACTTAAAACACAATGTTTTAATAATTTTCTGTCTTTAAAAAATCATTGTCTGTAAAAAAGTATTACTGGATGCATGCTCGTGGGTCGGAGTTTTTTATTATAAGAAAAGGTGAGAAATTCGATTACGAAACGTCTGAGACAGTTTTACATTAATTTTTTAAAAAGGCCAGGTATTGAACTTATCGTTCTTTGCCGTGGAAGGTGTCGGAGGAAGTGTTTCTCATTTTGAATTGCCTGGTGAGCACCTTGTGACGAAAGTCACTAAAGCGAACAACATTACCCAAGCCACAGATACCTGTTCATAGGGTGGGCAACATTCACACGTGAAAGGACGACGCACAGAGAGAGTTGTAGTTGTAGTTCATTTGCGTCGCACTAGAGCTGCACAATGGGCTATTGGCGACGGTCTGGGAAACATCCCTGAGGATGATCTGAAGACATGCCATCACAATTTTGATCCTTTGCAGAGGGAATGGCACCCCCGCTTCGGTAGGCCGACGATCTTTACGCGAAGTCAAGCACTTTACGGTGGAACAGTTTAACGAGGACCCATACCGCACACCCTCTGTTCCTATGCAAACTGCTCCAAGTGGTCACCCACCAGCACACTGACTGCAGCCAGTGATACTTGACTTCGGTGATCTGCTGGGAGACACACACAGAGAAACATCCATGCCTAGGCGAGATTGGAACCCGCAGCCATCGGCTTGGCATTCGGGCACGCTAACCGCTCGGCCACCCGGCCGGCATTAAATTATATCTAGCCTCGCGAATTTTGTTACATTACCAAAAATATGAAGATATACTCCATAAAACTATCCCTCAATATGCAAAATAATTTTAAAAATTATAATTTAATATTTATTGCTGTAATAAAAGAAAAAGAAAAAAAATTATTAAATATAATAAATTGAATCTTATTTTTTTTAAAAAAAGAAATACATATTTTATTGTATTTATGAATTTTATTTTCTTCTTCTTCTATTCTACATATTTAAAAGCTCCTCGATTATTTAAATCTTAGGTCTCAAGCGGTCAAAACACAACCCTGAAGTTAAAATTCGGAAGGTCACTAAGGATTTTTTTGAAAAATTAAATATATGCATTTATTTATTAGCGCAGTTGCTTAATCAGTTCCACAGTTAAGATTAGAGAGATCTTTTACAATCAATTTAATAGTTAACTGATAAATATTTTGCGATTTATTTATTATGTATGTAAATGTGAATGACCAAAATAGGTGGTTGTTGACTTTCACCAGTGAATGTTGACAAATACATTGTCGCTTTGGTAAATGTCCGAAATATATGCCAGGTCGAATGAAGCGCCACTGCCCGCTATACATTTGTCTACCAGGCAAATGTTTCAATGCGCAATGTTTTTTTAGGGTTCAGTGCCACTGCCCGGTATATCCTACACTGATGTATTTTTAAGGCCAAGTACACTTAATATAATGCATTTTACCGGAACTCCGAACACTGATGTTTCTCCTAATCTATCCTCATCAGATATTAAAATATCGACTATGAATCTCAATGTCAGACTATGAATTTTAATGAACAAGGTTCGAGTAAGAGTCAGAGATCGCGAGTTCGAAAAACCTCTGAAAGAGGGAGTTTGAACATTTAAGTGGACTGATCGTTAAGACACGGTTCCCAGCAGATCACCGAAGTCAAGTATCACTGGCTGCGGTCAGTGTGTGGGTGGGTGACCACTTGGATCAGTCTGCGTAGGGACCGAGGGTGTGCGGTATGGGTCCTCGTTAAACTGTGCTACCGTAAAGTGCTCGACTTCGCGCGCAGGTCGTCGGGCTACCGAAGAGGGGGTGCCATTCCCTCAAAATTGTGATGGCATGTCTTCAGATCATCCTCCGGGATGTTTCCCAGACCGTCCCCAATAGCCCAGTGTGCAGCTCTAGTGCGACGCAAATTAATTAATTTTGAGTGTGTAAGTGCCCTCATAATGCAACTGTTATTTTGTATATACAGTCAAACCCCGCTATCGTGAACCTTCAAGGGATCGAAATTTCGGTTCACTATATCCATACTGTTTTAACTAATTTTTCTGAACTGCTCCCTTTTTGTTACACATTAGTTAAATAAATGACTATTAAAATGAAATACAAAAATGACTGAAAAATAATAGGTAGTAACAAAAAATGTGTTAACTTGCTTTTAGTTTTTTATAACTCTTCGTCTTGTGTACAAAAAAAAATTAGTTATCTTTGGCTGATGCAGGGAAAATTTGTCCATGCATCTGCCTGGGTTGGCCTTTGTTTAGGGATGGAGAAGTGAGACATAAGACACAAACAAGAAAAAATGCTTATTGCATTTTTTCTTGCATCTATTGAGTGCAGAAACATTGCACTCAATAGATGGTTTTAAAAATCAGTATAAGAATTTATTTTGAAGGAGACACTTCAAAATTATTATTAAAAAAAATGAAGAAAAAAAATCAGTCGCAGACAGAAAAAAGTTCATAATATCCAACTTCCTCACTTTTTTAGTTCACTATATCCACAAAAAATAACATTATACGTGTATAGCAAGGCACGGGACCGAGCATTTCGTTCACTATATCCGGGAGTTCACTATAAACCGTGCTCACTATAGCGGGGTTTGACTGTATATAACAAATCAAGATTGGATTTGAGTTTCTTTTGATTTTCATGACTGTATGTATTGAATTCGTTACCTCATGTTATGGAGAGGATTGTTTTTCTTTTATGATGTTTAAGTTTAGGTATGATTTTTCTTGCTTAATAAAAGTTCTGATTAGTTCAAAGATGACTTTTTCATTATGCTTGCTAAGCATTTTCCACAACGCACTCAACTCTGCCAGCAATCCTCATCAGATATTAAAATATCGGATCAATATAATAATATCAACGAATAAATTAATATCCAATCGGATTTAACAAATATTTCGGACGTTCACCAAAGTGACTATGTGATTGTTGACATTCACCAGTGAAAGTCGACATTCTCGAGATTTCAATCATTCACGGTGACATAGATAAATTATTGCGTAAATATTTATTATTAATATTAACAAATATTTTTCTTAGATTTTAATACACATATTTTATCTTTTTAATATATTGTAATTAGTTTAGTACACGTGCCCGATTAAAATATTCAACGCGTTATATGACCTCATAAAGTTTGATTCAAGCTGACCGTCTTCGTACACATTTCCTTCCCCTCAAACGTTAACAAACGTAATGACATTGTTTTTAACAATGTCTTTAACCCTGAAGGTGTGTGTGTGTGTGCCATATTGTGCGGAGAGTGACCAATTTTATTTGTTACGTTCGGAAGTCAAATTAAGCACCGGATGTGTTGAGCTTACTTAAAAGGTAAGCGTACACTTGCGTAAGGATCAATTCCTTCCCCTTTTTTATTTTTAATCATTAGCATCTCGTTTCCGGTTGTTCATGTCGAGACGATGTCGAAAAATATTCGATCAATAATCAACTGCAGGCAAGGTGACCAGCTTAAACAGGAAATTAAGAACTTACGTTGTTCCGTCATTGATATTAATCACTGAAGAAAACTGATGGCGATGAAGATGTGTTAAGATTTTATTATTTTTCCTAGCGTTTTTTGGAATTTCACGTCGTTAAAATAATTAAGACTATTGTTTGAGGATAAAGTTGTTTGAAAATTTTATGATTAAAAATGCACAGATTTAAAATTTGTGTAACTTACAATTTTTTGCTTGAGAATTATATATTTATTTTAAAGAATACTGATATTGAATATAGAATTTTAAAATTTTTTCGTCTCATACTTTCAAAATTAAAATTTATGGAAAAGTGTAAGGGTATTTTTTAAACGCTGATTCTTTTAAATTAAAATGTTTAAAAATTCTTCTACATAATTGCATAAAAAAAAATAGGAGGCTCCACCCCTGCCCGCTCCGTTTCCCAGCCCCTGATATTGAATCTCAGATATCTCTCTTTTCCCTCCTTAAATGTATATTATCATTTTCTTCAAAAACACAGAACATTTTATTTTCAAAATATACTATTATAGTTTCCTTATGTAAGAATAGTTCGTTAATATGACAATAGACCATTGACAATGAAATAAACCATTACTTAGATTGGAAAAATAATCATCAGTACTTTAAAAAAAACCTAACCTAATTGCCTAAGGAATACAGATTATGTGACTAAAAAAAAGTATAAATGAGAAGTAATTTTATTCATTGGTGAGACTTAGAACAATTAAAGTAAGAAACTTATTTTATTACTCTTTATTAAGATTCTTTATATTTAAAAATTTTACGATAAATGTTAAGATTTCTATCTGAGTCATGATGGCTCAGGGGATAGAGCGTTCACCTTCCAATGAGTTTAACCGGGTTCGAATCGCAGCGAAATCTGGTTGGTATGAATTCCACCTCCTGCTTGCACCGACCGCAGTGCTGGCGTAATATCCTCCTCAGTGGTAGACGGATCATGGGTTCGAGTTCCCTTGCCGTGAGGCTAATGGTGGGAGGTTTGCATGGTTTTCCTCTCTGTGTAATGAAAATGCGGGTTAGCTCCATCAAGAAGTCCTCCACGAAGGCAAATTTCTTCCAATACTTGATCTGGAAGTTCCCTTGTCTTCAGGATTGGGTTTAAAATTACAAGGTTACGGAGTTGAACAAAAGTAGTTGTAAACTCAAAAAATTGGGTCGGGTGTTCAACGACAGCTATATGATTCATATCTGGCAGTATATAAACTCTCTCTTTGCTATTTTTTATTTTTAATTCACATCTACTTTATTTTTAATTCACGTCTACTTCAATTCACATCTACTTTATTTTTAATTCTCATCTACTTTAATTCACATCTACGCGTAGAAAGTAAATAATTCCTGAGGGAAATTTTTTTTTCTTCGACAATTAATTAATAGTCAATATTTAAAGCTAAAGAGTTGAGCTGACAAAAAAATCACAAAAAAACACTTAAAATTACAATAATTATTAAACAAATTAGAATTTCAAAACAAAAGTTTCGTTCAGTTCATGAAATGACTCTTTTCAGTTCGCCAAATTTTAATTTCGTTGTTGCATTTCAGCGGGCTACTGATTGACTAAACATGATATTTTTCACATTACAAGTTTAACAAGCAAATTATTTTCGAATATTAAAATTTTTATTCCGTAGTCATCACTTTTCTTTTTTTTTTCTACAATTCATCGTAATTTCAAGTTAGATTTACAAGATCTGTTGAAGGTTATTCAATATGACGATGGAAAAAAAATGTATTCACTAGATCTTATTATCTTACAAGATTATATGAACGATATTTAACGTTATATTACAATAAACTTTTATTGTAACACTTTGATAAATGACTATCTATTTATTTTCGGGATCCACAATTGCAAATATGACAACAATTTTTAAAAATTTAAATAAGGATTAAAAGTTTTCATTGTTATTAAAAAAGAACTTTTAATGAAAAAAATTAAATTTTTAAGTTTAATAGTTTGAACAATAGGGATGGGAATTAAAAAAAATGTCCTAAATATTGTATATGTTTCAAAAATACCGTGTATGAAATTAAAATTTACTTTTCGAGCATATTACTCTTTCTAATAATTTATGAATTGAATCATTCAATCTGTATTAAAAGAACAGTGCGCAAAATTAAGAACGAACCACTCTAAATAAGTTTTGATCTAATGATCACGTTTCAGGACTCATTCTTAATGGTTCGAGGGGCTAATGAATTAGTGCAGACGATATTTTTAAGTCTCAAAATCAGACATAAGAATGTATTTTCTCTGAATAAACATGCCTTTTTTTTCCAACGGATTCGTGTTTCTGATTCCTAAAATATAGAGGGCAGCCGGAATCTGTTAAATAGGGTCCATATAGTTTGGGTAGAAAAGCGGTTCAAAGTTTTGAACCCTTATTGTTCATTTTATTTGTTGCGTATTTCGACACAACTCGAGAACTTTTTAAGTGAACTGAAAAGTTTTTTGAACACAATCATAAAGTTCATTTGTCCAAATATAATTCCATACAAACAATAGCTTTTAATAAATATTTCTTTTAATTTTATTTAAAGCAGTCGAAAAAATTTTGAACTGTAATGTACACAATGTTATGCATCATTTTAAAGAGAAAATTGTTAAAATAAGAAATACAATTTTTGAGTGAAATTATGTGAATAGTTTCTGAATTTGAAAGAAGCCGTGTTCTAAAAAATCGATTTCTCAGAAACTATTCGAACGATTTGGCTCAAATTTTGTATTTCTTCCGTGTAAAATTAAATTTTCTTAAATCATGTAAAAAATTATGTACATTACAGTTCAAAATGTTTTAGACTATTATTAAACAAAATCACAAAAAATAATTAATATATAATAATATTGCATAGAATTATATTTGGATAAACGAACTTTATAAATGTATTTAAAAACTTTTCAGTTAATTAAATCAATTAAATTAGCTCATAATAAATAAATTTAGTTAATTAAAATTGCTCATAATAAATAAATTCAGTTAATTAAATAAATTAAAATTCAATAAATTAAATTAACCCCTCACCCTTTGGTTTTTTTAATATACACTAGTTTTAACGGCACAGTTAAAAAGTCGAGTCAAATGCCCGGAGTATATTTTCAAATTTTTATTTCTAATATTTCTTGAAGCAAACATGAGCAGCTGATTGTTTTTGTTTGCATTGCATTTACTTTTACAAGAATAATGTAATTCTACAGATGACAAAGGTGACAAAAAGTTCTGAATTCAACGCAGTTTCTAAAAAATCAAAAATCCTTCAAAAAGTCTATATGAGCAAGTAAAATGCAATTTTTATGTATTCTATTTACGTAGAAAATATTTTTGTTGTTAAAATTTATAAAAAAAATGTCTCTTTTAACCCTTAGCTCCCGATTGCAAAAATATCTCAAATCAGCCTATTACTTAACTAGAAAGAAGAAAAAAAAGTTTTTCTTATTTGCGATTATATTAATCTTCTTTTCCAGCTGTTTTTTTTTATTCAGAGCTTTATGCACCTTCTTTACGGTTATTTTATTTTATCAAAGTAATTGAAATTAGCCTTCATATAGGACTTTTATTTGATGAAACATTTTCGTTACAAGGAAAGAAAAACCACGAAAATCTTCCATGGTTAGCCCTACGGCAAGGGGACTCCATGACACCATGATAAGTTTACCGCTGAGGATATTTTACGCCAGTAGTGATCTCTGTAGGTTATTGTAATAAAGTTTAGCAATACAAATGAAATTTTTGAAGGAAACGCACGCAGAATCCTTTTACAATTTGATTTTTAACATTTCTTTGGGGCAAATGAGTGCAGGTAATTGTCCTCATTTTTCACTGTTAAAACGTTTTCTCATAATAATAAAAGTCTTGTGCAAGCACAACAGTTTTGAATTCTGCAAATGTTTCGTTAAAAATTACAAAATAAAATACGAAGTTTATAAGTTGAAGTAAAATGTAATTTTTATTTCTTACACATTTACACTTTTTAAACGCAATAAAGTAAAAATAATTGTTACAAATTAATATTGCGGTTAAAATTCTCATAACAATTAACGTCTGTTTCTTCCATTCGTTCGCAATGATTAAAAAAAAGTTCAGCTAGTTATTGAAGTTGGAAAAAAAACCTGTTCAAAACTTTTTGTTTGTTCCATGGATATTTAAAAGTAGTTATGATAAGACAAAAAAATTATATAACATTATTTTTTAGTTTCGGTCAGCTTATTTTTTCGATTCAGACCACTTTGTGGCGGCCATGGTGATTTTTTATTAACATCTCTACACGTTTACAACTATATTATACAGATTTCAAATTTTGTGCAACTTACAAACTATTTCTATAAAATTAAATATTTATCACTAACAAAAACTGATATCGGCGACAAAATTTTAAGATTTATTTCCGTCCTATTCTTTTGAACTTCAATTTAATGAAAAAAAGTTTTTAAAGCTGTTTTTCTTGACTCTTGACTAATAATGTTACATTATTTTAAAAATCATGTATAACAATTTTATAAATAATTATATAGCTTTCAATGTTTGCGTAACTTACAATACATTGATGTTTATTTATATAATGTGATTATAGTATGCTTATCACAAAAATGGAAAACTGTTATAGATGATTAAATTCACAAAAAGGAAAAATGTTATTAACGATTGAAATTACAAAAAGGAAAACTGTTATTGACGATTAAATTTGAAGTTTGTTGTTGCTTTGGATTATAAATATTCTCCCTTAAAATTAATAAATAAACAGTTTTTGAGATATTACTTTATTTACATCCACGAGACTCAAACATTAACTTGTTCTAGAGACGTAAGTTTAAACAAAACTCAAAACCTTGGTCACTATACGTTCATAAAATTTTCAATTTCCTATTTGAATTATAATTTTACTGAATCCGTTTCCCTTTGTGTCAGTCATAGTTTAGACTAGAATTTATTTTTTTTAAATTTTTAATGCGTTAAATGATTACTTTTTTCTCTGTGTGAAAGTGCAATTAAGCAGTATACGGGTTTTATGATATTAAAATTACACTAACCGACCGGATATCTTGAAAACTAATTTGAGTTTGGTTTTGTATTAAACACATGATTATACAACTGTTCTCACATCTAACCATCATCTTATTTTAAGAAGAGGAAAAGCAGTATTTCCTAAAAGGACACTTTAACAATTAGAGTATTTGTTAAAAAAGTTTTTTTTTAAACATTTTTTATCGAGCTCTTTTAAACATTTGATTAACTATCGGACAAAGTTCAATGTACAATTCAATTTCCCTTTTTTCTCAAAATGATTTGTATTGATTTATTTTTCTGTTTATACTTTTGTGGAGCAGAGTCAGGCTGTTTTTCGAAGACTCCGTCGTCCTATAAAAAGATGCTTTTTTGCTAATAATATACCATTTTCATGACTGCCATGAGTTTGAAACTGTTACTCATGACTGTTAGAACAAGTTTAGCCTCTCTAAAACCAGAGTTGTCTATGCTTATTCTGAAAATGGCTCAAAATGTCAATATGAAGAAAAGGAATAGTTTCGTGAAAATGAAAAGCGTTTGTGGTTTAACATTTAAACATTTAGAAACTTGCTCCAATGCTGCATTACCTGGATTCATAAAAATGTACGAAAACTGAGAATAAGGCATGGAATTTAATAGTTTTCATCTAGATGGAAAAATGTCGCCAAAATGGCTATATTTAAAAAAAGTTTAATGACTTTTGAAAATTTTATGTTTATTTTTACATTTTAAAGCACAGATGATTTTTCACGGCAAGATTTCCTATTTGTTCGAAAGTTATTGCAAATTTAAGTGCTGCTTTTTATTGATTTTTCAGCTTTTTTGCTTTAAATATTAATTACTAATCCAGTGTTGTAGAAAATTAAGATAGATATATAAATAAATAGATAGCGAGAGAGACTAAGAGAGCAAGAATGAGAGAGATAGTAAGAGTAATAGAGAGAGCGAGAGTAAGAGAGAAAGTTTATATGTTGCCAGATATATGAATCCTATCATATATAGAGAAATTTTAAAAATAAAAAAAAACTTAATAAAACTGATCAAAACAGTTCCCTTTTTTAGTTGTGTTAAGTCTCGTCAACGAGTAAAATTACTTCTCATTTACACTTTCTTATTGGGTCACTCAATCTATATTCCTTAGGGAAAATATTTTTTTCAAGTACTGATGATTACGTTTCAAATCTAGGTAAACATTTACTTCGATACAATCAACACATTGACAAAATGTTCTTACGTAAAATTACACTATTTGTATAGCTTGAAACCGAAATGTTCAGTTTTTTGTTGGAAATATTTACGCTCAAAAAATAATAATTTACGATGAATGAGAAGAAATTACGGAGGTTGGCGATAGGAGCCTCCAAATATTTCTAGGCAGTAATTTTAAGATGCCAACCGGATTGTGTAGAAGTCAGGGAATTGATCTTGGGTAAGAAAGGTTCTGGGTTCGAATCCCGGGCAAGGCATGGATAATCTTTCATTCTCTGTCCTTAAAGTGAGAGCACCTAATAGGGTGTCCCTGAAAGAGTGGCAATCAAATCTGCTCTAATACGCCTGAATTGACGAAATGCCAACCCAAGTGGGCATTGGAAGAAAAAAAAACTTTTAAGAATCTGGGAATTAGCACGCCAAATATTGAGGTGGTAATATTCTCTTGTTAAATACATGTCTCCCTTACTTCACTGTTCCAATGAATGGAATCAGTTTCGTGATTTAAAAAAAGATCAATGTGACAGTTTCTTTTAAATAAAAAACATACATAATCTTTTTACAAAATCGCATTAAAATTATTTTAGAAACATGCATTACCTTTTTCACAAAATCATATTAAAAAGAAATTAAAACACAATCTAGATTAGAAAAAAACACGTATTTTAAAGCGATTTTTAACACCTTCTTTAGTAATTCCTTTTTTTACTTTATTTTCGTAACTATTCCAAAAAAAAAAAAAAAAGTTTCTATTTTACGTACTAGATACTTTTAATTCGTCATAAAACTAATTCGTTGCTATAAATTTCTATGATGGAATATTAAAATGCCAGTTTCTTCGCAAGCAGTCAAACGATGTAAGTAACATTTCTGAGATATGTTTTTCAACAGCGTGTTTCAATCTTTTGAAAGGCCCTTCAAACTTTAGTAAACATTTCTCACATCAGCTATATCTATTTTCACATCTTTTCTACCTTCTCTCCAAAGATCACCGTTACATCAAAAGGTAAAAAAGTCACCCCCCAAAGATTAAAAAGAATCAGCAATAAGCAAAGAAGAAGAAGAACGCACACCTCTAATGTCGTTATCGCTTATCTCACTATCGCATCTGCTTATGAAGGGGCAGAAACGTTTTTAATGTCATTTTAACGGCACTATTTCCGTCACGCTAGGAAGACATTTGACTCACTGCCAGCGCCACTATTGCCCCTCGTGGTGACTGAGGGAAACTAGGCTTGATGCGAAAACAAAGGCGAATGTTTGGAGACTTAAATGAACCAAGGGGACTCGCAGACGATAATTAGGAGGTAATTAAAAAGCGTATCCGTTCTTCCCAGTAGGAATAGTTCTTTTGGAGATGGCAACACGGAAGAAGATGGTGAAGAGATATTTTGTGGTAACGAAGTAATGAAGTTTATGGTACGAAGAAATAATCGGTATTATCGTTTGGAATATTAAACAGCAAATAAAAATCATAATTATTTTTTATTTTCTATGCGTGTATGAGAACTTAACATAGTTGTATATCGAGGCTATTATACATTATTAATAATGGAAGTATATTTTACGGTTTGATAGTGTATTTAAAAACTATTTTTGAAAAGCAGCTTTTTTTTTTCAGAAAAAGAGTTTTGATGCATTTTGTTTCATAAAGATTCTAGAGCATGATTCTGATTTTTTTTAAAATTTTTTTTTATAAATATAAGAATATTTTCATTTTTTTCTTTTTCGAACGAATCTTTTATGACATATTTAAAAATATATTTGAATTCAAAAGCTTATTAGAATAAATGGTGTTTTTAATTTGCTTTAATTTTAACAAATGATATACATTAATATTAATTATATTTGTAATATTTAAAATTGTGATATTAATAAAAAATGCAAGAGGGGATAGTTTTAATAAAAACAACTGAATTTGTCTGAACCTGAAGTATTTTTATAAAAATGTAAATTATAAAATAAAATTTATGTTTTTTATTTCCATTTTGTTTCCTTTTCTTTATTTATTTATGAAAGTATAAACATTTCCGTTGCCTTTTTAAAAAGTAAAATTTAAGTCTAATATCTGATATACTATGTTATATTTCATATTTTTTTAATTTGAAAAAAAAAAAGAAGAATTATATCAGCACCATGTATTTACTTCCCGGACGATTTTTCTTCGATAAAAACTATTATTTTTTTCTGTGTTAGAGCATGATATAAACATGATTTTAAGACATTGGGGAACGCTTTTTATTTCATCTCTAAGAAGTTTATGATGGTGAGGAGTCTAATAGCTTTTGAGTTACTTATGAGTTTGGATAACACTTAGAAGCAAATTTTTCTGAAACGTAAGCAGGTGATACGATAGAATTATTTTGATTTGGAGTGAAAATTACGAAATGCATTAATAATTCATGCAATCGTTGCTATGACGCATTGAGAAAGCTGTTAAGATGACCGTACTTTAATAGAAAGTTAAAGATTCTTGTATACAAATGTCATTAACAGACAAACTAATTTGCTTTAATGGTTCTGAGGCATGAAGTATGAGAATATGTCATTTAAATGCTGGCAATGACAAAAATTGAAGAAGGAGATGAAAAAAATTAAAAAACTCTTTATTGTTTTTTATTACTTTCTTCAATAATGGTCGGGGGATTTTAATTGTAAGATATACAAGTTTTTTACACCACTTAAAATTATCTCATTTTAAATGACAAAATTGCAAATTTGTCTAACACTTTCTAAGTGATCATTTTAGAACAAAATGAAAAAGAAACCACTACTTTTAAGATAAAATTTACAAGAAGTATATTAACTCCCATTTAAGTTTTCTAGGAGTTAAAATCAAATCTATTACGTGATTTTCTCTTCTAGATGCGCAGTGTCGATCGCTTCAAATTCTTGCGATGCGTCTTCGTCATCAATCCAGAATGCAGTTACTTCTTCTCGAATGCAAATTACATGAGCATCCATTCAAAACCTCATTATTCATAAATGTAATAAGTAATCCAAACTGAAATTCAAATTAATCCGTCCCATTGCGTATCATTTGCTTTTTGAGGGTAACTCCAGGAAATACCTGCAACAAATTAATACCTCACTATTCAGTCATCTCATTTCAAAGATTTTAGTCTTCAAAATAATTAAGACTGAAAATATCTTCTGATCGTAAAAATTCCTTATTAATTCGATTATCGATAGTCGTTAATAATTGATACACATAGGCAATGGCGCCTCGAAATCGTCATGCTTCCCTGCACATCATTGGTACGCGTGCAGGATAGCAAAAGCAAAACTGTCTTGTGTGATTGTGCTTCATGAAGGTCAATTTTAATCAGTCTGTGCATAATGCAGCTTCATCGCATTGATAAATCACCTTATGTTACCCATAATTTTCCATGGACCACCTCATTATACGGAGGCATATCACATAGGCACGTCTACGGCTAGACGTAGAATCGATTAATGACATGGCAGTGTTTCGATATCTGTAAATCTTGATTGCTAATGTCATGAGGCAGTTTATGGTTGAGTGGGTTTGATACCAAAGTTTTCTAAAATAGGCGGAGTTTTGTAATTTATCGTTGTTTTTCGTGTTGGGAAGAGTCTGTTGTCTTAAAAACTCAAGATTTATTTCTTAAGCAAAAATTATGCAAGTTATTACCTTTGATTCAAATAATTTTCTTCCATGTTATAGTGCTCTTTTGAATGAAAAAACAAACTAATTCAGAGGTGGACAAAATTAAGAGATGGAAAGCATTTTCGCACGTTTCTATGACGCTATATTCTTCTATGACGCACATTTCTATGACGCTATTTCTGGACGGTTAATGATATGGAGGGAGCCTGGAACCCGATACCATCCCAGCAACATTATCGAAAGGGACCATTATGCTGCTGGAGGACTCATGGTTTGGGCAAGGATCATGCAAGATACCCGCACACCTCTCCATGTGATTGACAATGGTTCCGTGAATGCCCAGAGGTACAGGCAGGAGGTCCTAGAGCCCTATGTGCGTCTTTTCAGGGACGCTGTTGGCCCTGAGTTAATTTTTATGGACGACAATGCGCGACCACATAGGGCTCTCATGGTTTATGAGTATCTGGAAAGCGAGGATATTCAACGAATGGATTGGCCAGCCAAATCCCTTGACCTGAATCCTATTGAACATGCTTGGGATGCTATTGGGAGAGCTATTGCGATGCGCCAACCTCCTCTCAGAACCATTCTGGATTTAAAAATTGCTCTGGTGGAAGAATGGGAGGATCATCCACAAGTCCTCCTTAACTCCCTTATTAACAGCATGCATACTCTTTGTGCATGCTGTCTGTCTGTCAGGGGTGACCATACACCATACTAGAGGCAACACACACTGTACAAACCTCACTTTTATGGTCATCTTTTATCCTTAAGTTCAGACTACATTGGATTTATTGGCAATAGGTCTTGCCTGTGAATGGCACTTTTATTTTCGTTTTGCATGCTTCATTATCATGGAATAAGCTATATCCATACCAAATTTCATTTATTTATATTCAGTATTTTTTGAGATATTTGGGAAAATGTCCTCCATCTCTTATTGCATTAATTTTGTCGACCAGCGTAATACAAATAATTTGAACTACTCAACAATCTCATTCTTTATTTTCCAAAGATATTTAATAATATATATTATAATGCATATATAGGGTGATTCATAAAGAAGTATACATTTTACAATAAATCAAGAACAATGTAAGCTATTATATTACATGAAACTGAATTGTATGGAATTAATTAAAAACTATAACAGATGTTTTATGCTTGATTTCTTAGAGCAGATAATTCATTTCCACCCAAGCGTGAAGATGACTGAATCAAGTCCATCGATAGTGATCAATTCCGATTAGTTATTACCAGTAACGCAACATCAATGGAAGATAAACAAGTATAATATTCGCTTTTAAAGAACAGAGAATCTCAAATTCACAGAGATTCCAGTGAGGTAAAAGTGCCATGTGCAGTGTCTAGAAAAAAAAGTGATCGGCGCCTTTTTTTCAAGAGCAAGATTCCACAGTAGCCAATTATTTCATATATGTTAACTCTTTAGCTTATGCCACAGTTGCAGTGAGACATTGACAACTTTATTCCCCAATTGGAAGGTGCACCACCACACTGGTCGATTACTGAAGATTACCCTCACAGATGGATTGGACAGGCCGTGGAATAAAACATGCCACCTAATCAATGGCCACCAAGAAGTCCTAGTCTGACCCCTAACACCTTGTAATTTCTGCCTGTCTGCTTGTAAGCTTACTTAAAGGATATTTGTTCCTCCTCTTCCTGTTTACCTAGCAAAGCTGAAACAGGGTATTTACAGCAGCCATGGATATGATGGCAGATATCCCCTATATATTAGTCCCTGGGAGCAATTATCGGTGGATTTGATTCATATATCTTATCATGCATTTGGAAGGAAACTGATTACCGGCTAGCTGTGAGTCGTGTCACTATGGGATCATGCATCTGCGACTATCCCTAACAAATCTTAAAATAATCCTATACAATTCTGGTGCAAGTAACATATAATATCTTTCAATGTTTTTGATTTATCGTGAATCGAAATATATATTATATAAATATATATTATTAGAAATAATATTATATATATATATATATATATATATATATATATATATATATATATATATATATATATATATATGTTATTATTATTATTATTATCATTTTTATTCTTGAGAAATCAATTGATAAATACACGAACGACTTAAATAACTATTCTACCGATTTCTTTCGAAGTTTTTATTTTGCTATTTACAATTACATTCTTTAAAAGGCTTTAAAAATTTGAGTACAATTCAATCATTTTTGGATTGTTATTAAATAAACTAATAAAAATTATAAATAGTTATTAAAAATTATTCGTTGCGCACACTACATCTATAAGAAAAGGTAGTGAGAGGGGATTAGTGTGGACAATTTTTATAAAACTTCATAAATAATATACAATTCCTAATTTTGAACAAATTCATTGATATATTTAAATGTATTCATGGGCCGGGATAGCCTGGTTGGTAGGACGTTAGGCTCGTGTTCGCTAGAGCGTAAGTTCGAATCTCGCCGGCCAATGAATCCTAGTGCAATAAATGGTGACTGGTGCACTTTGAATCAGTCGGGGTTGCAAAGTCCTCTATGTTCTCAACACCTCCAATTGTACTGAATTGGAGATGGATCGTTCTCTGGTTCAGGTCAAAATTACGATGCGTGGATGAATGAATGGAATATAATTGGGTCCTCCATGCAAAACGGACAGTGATGTGTGTGTGGCTGAAATCGTATTCTTGGCCATACACGGTTCCACGGAAAAAACAAGAAACGCTCCCTCTGCTTTAAAAATTCACTTGATTTCAAGCAGGCTTACTAGGTTGTCAAGAGGCATTAGAAACAACAACAAATATATCTATTAAACGTGAACATTCATATTTAATTTGAATTACACAAAATCTAATTTGAATGACTAATTTTCATCATTTTTTTGTTCACTCTACCCTCACATCATAAGAATTGGTCGAATAGGTCATCCATCTATGAAAAAGCAAGATGAAACAGCAAGTAAAATTGCCTAAAAATATACAATCTTAAATAAATATTCCTAACGACGTTTAATTTGATCAATGAAAATGTTAATTAAATGAGTGAAAATTTCAATGCTAAAAAAACAACTAAGTAATAGAACTATTTCAAAGAACTCTAAATGTCTATTTTTATTTATTTAATGAAAAAAGCATTATATTTTAACTAAGTAGGATTAGATTTTCATTTTATAAAGTAATATGTCCAATCCATATTGAATGTCCGCTGACAGGCTGGTTATACTAAATATCTGTGAGAACCATTAATAGAAATTTTGAAGCACACACCATTCAACAATAAAAATTCTACAGATAATGTGTTAAAAGCAGTACGTCCGTGAGTTTTAATCTGGAGCTCGGAATGCTAGTCTAGGGAAATGGACATACCTCATAATTCGCGTTTAAGAAAATGGACGCAGTTCAAAACACGTGCTTAAGAAAATGGAAGCAGTTATTTGAGAGAATGGAAAAACTTCTTTGACGAGTACTCTTTTAATTTTAAAGATTAAACAAATGAATATAAATAAATTTGTAATATGATATCATCTAAATCAACTAGAACTTTTCATTGAATTAGTCTTTTTCTGAAAAAACTGTGAACTTTTTTTTTGTTTTTTACAAAGATGCTAAACAATTTATAATATTGGGGTAGTAAATTTTTGTTGAAAATTAGATTTTTAAAACTCATTTTATCCTTCAGACTTCCTCAGAATACGAAGCAGGGTTTCCGCTACGGTAGCTTTTTTCGCAAAATGCGAAAAGACCCCTCAAAAATGCTAAAATTCAACAAAGCATTTTCGCATTTTTGCTAAAGGTTTTTACTAAATTCCATTTAAAAAAAAGCTTCCGCGAAAACCCCATTAATAACTTCTGTTATAGAGTATTGTGCAACAATACCAATGCACACTGTTGACTGTGAAAGGGGCTTTAGCTGCCTTAATTTGATTAAAACTAATATTCGAAACAGGTTGTTAATCAACCATGTAAACAATTTGTTAATGATTAATATTGAGGGCCCTGAAAGTGCATTTAACTTTCAAGAAGCATTTGTAAAATGGGCAAACATGAAAGAAAGGAAGATTGTTAATTATAAACCAAAATGTTTTGATAAATAATAAATGTGTTTTTTTTTGTTATAGGTATTCTTTTTGATATTCTTGTACATTAAGCTATTCTTTGTCAGATAACTTACAGTACTTGTTTGATATAAAGTAATTTTATAAGCCTAATGGCATTTTGCTAAAACTTTTTTTCAGATTTTAGCTTTTTTGCTAATGAATTTTTAGACTCAGCTTAAACCCTGATACGAAGACATCACCTAACAACTGTAATAATTCCAAGTCCGGGACTGAATTATGCTTAGAGTTGAAATAATTCAGGAAGAGTAAGCATGGAATTCCTCGCTCAGTTGTTAAATTCGTGTTGAATTTTAAAGATTTTTTTTTTGTTGCTGTGTCCATTTTCTTAAACAAGAATTTCGAACTATGTTCATTTATGTAAACAGGCATTTTGAACTGTACCAAGAATTAAAAACTGACCTCTAATAATTTATCTCATAGTGCTCACAGTACAAAAATAAATCAAATATAATGAAAAAAAGCCTAAAAATTGAAAAAAAATCCAACTTTAATGAATTAAACTTTAAAACGTTTAATCTACTTTAAGAGACAAGTACCCAAATAAGTGATGTGTTAATATTTAATAAACATTATTATCATACAAAGCTTAATATAAATATAATTCCAGTTGGTTTATATTTTTACCAAATTTTCTTCTTAAAAATCAAGAGTGCTGATATGCAACGACTGTATATGAAAGAACAGAATAGTTTAAACAATCAGCTTAAATTTATAAAATAACAGAATCAATTTAGCAACTCTAGTTGGCCCTCTCATCCTTAATAAAATAAAAAAATGAAATAAAATAAAATATGAACAAAAATAAATGTAAAGCAAAATTAAAAATGAAATAAAATAAATTAAGAAATTAAATTAAAAAATTAAAATTAAAAATAAAAGCAAAATCTAAAATATTAAATAAAAATAAAAATTAAAAACTGTAAAAATTAAATAAAAAGAGAATAAAAAGTTTTGCCATGCTTTTCATAATGTTTCCAATATATAAAGAAAATGAAATTAAAATTAAATATTAAAAATTAAAAAACAAAATAAAAAATACGTTCTTTAATGTTTTACGCAATTGTTTTATCTATATATAAATGAAAATAAAAATTAAAAAATGAAATAAACATAAAACGTTTCTTATGTTTCTTATGTTATGCTTTCATTATGTTTCTAACATATATATATATATATATATATATATATATATATATATATATATATATATATATGTATATAAATTGAAATCAAAAACTGAGAAACTGAAACAAAAATAGAAGGTTTTTTTAATGTTTTTCAAACAAAGAAAAATATTTACTTTTGTCAGACATAAAATGAAAAATGGTGGATTCGATGCTTATTGAAGTTTATTCCGAAAGTGATACGCCTTTCATTTTTTTATTTTTTGTTAAGTCAAAACTGAAATAGTTTTTTCCCTTTATTTCTACTTAAACTAAAGTTTTTATGAGGTCAAATTTTCAGTTGAAGATAAAATGATGATATATTTTGCTTCCATTTAGGAAATGACTGAAACTTGGAATGTCATTAAGAGTAGAGCTCCAGTAAAAATTTGAGCACTATAGCTAGTTAAAAAAAAGGATTAAAATGATTATTGTAATAATAAAAACATAGTAATATTAACCGCTGACTCTGTAAAAACAAACATTGTCTTATTCAACCAATGTATTGCTTACCAAAACACACATTAAAATTTAAAATAAAACTTGCTATTTAGCAGAATTTAATCACTTAATTACAGAAATCTATTGGAGATGATCTTTTTTTTTGTTTTGTCAATTAACATTAGAAATCGTTTACATTTCACGCAATTCAAAATTCTTTAATTATTTGTATTTCAAAACTGAATAGCATCGAAATATTACGAAGCATATATATCACTAATTTAAAAAACAATTGACAAGCCACGCATAAAAAATACCAAAAAGTTAAATATTCCAAACAATAAGACAATAAAGGAACATTAATAATGAACTCTGTTTTGCTCTTTAAGTTCAGTTCCACATTTTAGCGTACGTAAATGGTTTGTTGTCACACGATGGCTTTAAAGTACTTTTTTAAACCCACAATTTGTCGAAATTATTTTCATTACCAGAATAATTATCTTTGATTTTGGAGTGCGTCTTAAGGAAATTTTTAAAGAATAAACTCTTTTAATGACTTAATTTAGAGAACAACAGTTAGGAAAAAGCTATTCGAGCAAAGTTTATTTTAGCAATCAGAACAAAAAAAAATGCATTGTTATTTTTATAAACAGTTTTAACGTTTGTTTATTATAGCTGCACTAATTAAATCATTTTAATTAGTTCTGTGATCCACTACATTAAGTCACACGAATGTTAGGTTCTGTACCCATGGCTTAAAAAATGAATTTCATGTCTTAAGTTTCATTTGAATGAGTCACAATAATAATATGGGACAATTCTAATGTGTCGCGTCAAAGACGAGCACAATAGAATGTCAGAGCTAGTTTTGTATTCTGCAGCAATAACTTACAAAGATATCAAGAATATTACGATCTTAATCTGTGCCTTTCATAACAAAAAATTATTCCAACTTTCATTTTAATGAATTCGTGCACACGCATAAATTTATTGAGAAACAATTCTAATGTGTCGCATCAAAATCGAGCAAAACAAAACGTTATGGCCAGTTCTGTATTTTATTGAAGTAACTTGCAAAGATACTAAGGATATTACGATCTAAATCTACGAATTTCAGAACTAAAAATTATTCAAACTTTCATTTTAAGAAATTCGCTCACACGCACAAGTTTATAGTGAAAAAAAAATTAAGGTATTGCATCAAAATCGTGCACAATGAAACGTTATAGGTAGTTCTATATTTACATTGTAGTAACTTAGAAAGATATCAAGGATATTACGGTCTTAATCTGTGTCTTTCAGAACTAAAAATTATTCCAACTTTCATTTTAAAGAATGCTCCCATAAGTTTATTGTGTAACAATTCTAGGGTGTCACATCAAAAACGTGCGCCATATCACTCGCGTTATTTTTAGTTTTGTAATCTATGGAATTAACTCAAATGGATAATGCCTTCTTAATCTGTGGCTTTTAAAAGTAAAAAGGAATTCTTTTACTTTTTACATTTAGTTCTATTTTGACTAATTCACTCATGCATTATTTTTATTATGAGACAATTGAAAGGTGATTCAAAATCATGCACAATTTGTAGTGAGTACAGCAATACTCACTACAATTCGTACAATTTGTAGTGAATTTAGCTAAGTGTTAAAAGAACTATAAAAAAAATGAAATTCGCCTGTGGTATGAATATCTCATGGACAGGCAAATCACGTATACAAATTTACGCAGACTTAAACTAATTTTAAACTAAGTACTACAGAATTTTAAAAAAAATTTGTAATCAGATTACTGAAAAATCGTGGAAGTAAATACACGAAATAATAATTAAAAAACAACTCGTTTCAACAATAGTGCATTTTTGCTTGAATGTAATTCTGTAAAAAAATCTACATACTTGGCGAATACTGTACAAAACGAACTGTGAACACTAAATTACATTTTGGATTTTGACGAATTATTACCACTACAAATTATGACTGCAATAAAGTATATACGCAACGAGTTAAGAATGCTATTTATTGTCACCATCAGAGTTGGCCAAAAATGTAATCGATTACATTTTTTGATTACAGTAATCAATTACTTGTAATAATGATTACAATTTTCAAAAATTTTGATTACAGCTGTAATCATGATTACAATATTGATTACAGTAATCAATTACTTGTAATCGTGATTACAAAGTTTGATTACAGCTGTAATCATGATTACATAGTCGATTACAGTAATCAATTACTTGTAATCATGATTACAATTTTCAAAAAATTTTGATTACAGCTGTAATCATGATTACAATTTTGATTACAGTAATCAATTACTTGTAATCATGATTCCAAGTAATTGCGATTACAAGTAATCACAACAAAAACGATTACAAGTAATTATGATTACAAGTAATCAAAATATATGATTACATGTAATTTGATTACATGTAATTTGATTACATGTAATCATGATTACATGTAATCTAATTACACGATTACAAGACTATTGTATTCTTATAAATGATTATATTTTACAGTAGATAGTAGAATGTATTTTATAATGATACATTTTGCACGTATTAACATGTACTGCATTTTGTACGTATTTGTATACGTACAAATGAATGTAACTGAAATGTATGTACATATGATTTTATCTAGTGCATATGTTCAGACATTTTAGTATCACACACATGTACATACACTTATATTGTAGGTATAAAATATATGTACGTATGTATATAGATAATAATTACGTATGTATGTGCAAACAATGTAGGCATGTACATTTATACACAATGAATATATGCATTTTATGCAAATATTTGTGTATGTAAAATGTATATCTATGTTCATGTACGCATTTATATACAAGTACTTGTGTTTGTACGAACATACATACATTGTCTGTACAATGTATGTCCCATGCATGTATGTGCAATTTATTTATGAACAGTACAATATATGTATGCATGTACAATATAGGTATATCTGTAGGATGTACAATATATGTATGTATACATGTACATGATATGCATGTCCAGTGTATTTATGTGCATGTACATAATATGTTCATGCTCAATGTAAGTATCCAAATATGCATAATACATTTGTGAACTATTGTACGTACATTGGGCGTATTTATATTTCACATATATTCATACATGCATTCGACATGCATAACGTACGTACACACATTTGAGATGCATATATTGTACAGATGTATATACATATAGCGTACAGATGTATATACATATAGCGTACAGATAAATATTCATATAATGTACATATGATGAAATGTTCATATAATGTACATATGTGTGTACATATACAGTACGTATGTGCATAAATATATTGGGCATAATTCTTTCGTACAAATTTTACATGTGTACATGCATGCTATCCCTATCTATGCATATGGTGCAATGTATATATGTACAATGAATGTATCCACACATGTACAATACACGTATGTTCCATGTATGCATATCCATATGTACTATATATGCACGTACAATACATGAATGTATGTACATACATTGTACATGCGTACATACATTACACGTATACATATGTACATTACATTTATGTCTAAATATGTGTACAATGCAATAAATAAAATGCATGTAAGTTAACTTTTAATGACTCAAGAAAGTTAAATGACAAAATCAAACGATATTTAAATTTAGATTTCAGCTTTAATTGTTCTATATCATTTTGAAATTCTCTGAATAAAAAATTATTTTCAGGTATTTTCATGAAATGTTTGACAATACAGATTTATTTTTTTTTATAACATAATGCATGATTCATAGAAATTTTTTAAATGGTAAGAAAAACGGTAAATTTTATGTGTGAAATTAATATTTAGAAATTCTAAATAAAATTATCGTTTGCTTTCTAAAAAATATGAGGTCGAGTTTCATATACCTTAGAATAATTTTAAAACAAATTTTAATAACTTTACTCATATAAATTTTTTTAATGTATGCACAATGTATATGTATATTGTAATTACATATATTTAAATGTATGCACGTATTTGTACATTACTTGTAATTATGTACATGTATACGTTGTATGCACATGCATACATTGTGCATATAACTATTTTTTTGTACATCCATGCATTACATGCGCATAAGTATTAACAAAGTATGTAGTTATACAAGTACATACGTAAGTTGTACATAAGTACATACTTTGCGTGCACATATATCGATGTACATATAAATATGCATGTATACATGTACGCATTTCATTTACGCAACTATGTGCATATATTGTACCTTTAAATAACATTTTTACATATTGTACGCAAATACGTACAATTTTATATACAAACGTACATTGTATATACGTGCTATTATCGCAAATTTATACAATATATGCTCTTAAGTACATAAAAGCATGCAAACGCATAAACATTATTTTCATATACGTTCATACATACATTGTCTATGTATACAAAGATACAAAACATTGCCTTTTTGTACAAACTAACATACATGCGTACATGTATCATAAATGCATAATTATATGTACTAAGCATATGCGTATTGCATTAAGTATATTACAATATAATTATGAATATTGTACGTACAAACAACGTTTGTGCATACATTGTATGTATAGGAATCGCAAATTGTACGTTCATGCGTGCGTACATTCTATGTACATAAAAATATGTAAACACATGAATACTTACATAAAAAATTTGACTATAGTATACAATCGTAATAACTTGTAATCGTATAGTTTGATTACAAGTAATCATAATTACATGTAATCAAATTACATGTAATCAAATTACATGTAATCATGATTACATGTAATCATATATTTTGATTACTTGTAATCGTTTTTGTTGTGATTACTTGTAATCGCAATTACTTGTAATCATGATTACAAGTAATTGATTACTGTAATCAAAATTGTAATCATGATTACAGCTGTAATCAAAATTTTTTGAAAGTTGTAATCACGATTACAAGTAATTGATTACTTGTAATCGTGATTACAAGTAATTGATTACTGTAATCAAAATTGTAATCATGATTACAGCTGTAATCAAAATTTTTTGAAAGTTGTAATCACGATTACAAGTAATTGATTACTTGTAATCGTGATTACAAGTAATTGATTACATAGCTGTAATTATCTGCAATCAATTACAGTTGTAATCGATTACTGTAATCAACGGCCAACTCTAGTCACCATGACGATTTGAAGATGGTTTAAATAAAAAAAATTAAAATGCTAAAGAAATTTTAAAAGCTAAGCGACCTGAATGTCATGTATACTTGAAGCACCAAGAAGATAGGCATAACAGTTATTGATAGATATCTTAACATTAATTAGCTACTTTTCACCCGTTATCCTTCCAAATGCAAACGATTTTGAAAGACAAGCGTTTTCATTAGAATGTATCTCAATAAAATCACATTGCAAACGATCCGATTCCGCAGGCATACATTTCATTCGTTACGATTGGCAACAATCTGAAACAAATGATGATGGAAGACCGCTAACTTTATGACAGATCTGTTCTATCGATCAAGACTTCACAAATCTCTCCACTCCCTGTTTGATATTCAGTGGAAAAAGAGATAACAAGCGACCCCTTAAATGCCGAAATCTCGTTCTATGACAAGTTCTATGAAGAAAACATGAAATGAGGTCTGTAATTCATCATCATAGAATTAGAGCAGTGATTGCTAAAATGTAATATATATGAAGTTTCTCTCTAAAGGTGTAAATAATACAAGGTAATCAGATAAATAAAACTGTTTTTATGTCCGAATTTGAGAGTGAATATTTTTTTATTTCGTGTTTCACCATCATTCACTGTAAAAAATAATTAAAATTTTGACCTAAATATTATAAAATTATGTTTTTCTAAAAAAGCTCTTTTCTAATAGCCCAATTAATATTTCTAATTTCGTTAAAATTTAATAATTAAGGTAAATTAGTTTGAATTAACACTAAAACTAAATCAATAGTTCAAACTAAATTAAATAAATGTTGTAAATTAAATAATTAATTCAGATTAGTTGGAACTTACTCTAAAACTTAAATCAATAACTCAAAATAATTTAAACAATCGTCAAAAAATAGATAATTGACATTAATACAATCAACTATGAAACATTATTTCATTTTTATAAATGCTGAAAATATAGCGATTACAGAAAATAAATTTATACAGATGTTAAAATGTAATTAATTATCATTATTTGAATTAGTTGTAAAATTGAAGTAATTAGCATATCCCTTTAGTGATCAGTCAATCACCTTTCAAAAAATTAAAAATTAGTTTTAAGCATTTCATTATATAATATTATAACAATTATATAATAACAATTATATAATAAAAATTTATTTTCTATATTTTTTTAAACAATTTATTTTCTCCGTCTAGCTGTTTTTTTGCTTCGATTTATTTTACATTCAATTTTCAAGATATGTCCAAAATCATTTATGCATTGAACTTTAGTAATATTTTAAAATATATCCGACAGCCATTAAAGTACACAAATCACGGTAAGTATGATCTCGGGACATTTCAGCACATAAAACAGTTCAAGTATTAAAATTATTTTCCGTCCATCTGTGTTTTCTCAGGGTACCTATCGAGAAACCATAATATATACAGGGTATCTGCTCACCTGGAAAGTCATGAATTTCGGTAATGAACAAAATTTGTCATGAAATGTCATGATTTTAATTCGTATTCATTTAGGTCGCCGAAAAATCTAATTTTTAAAATGGAATTTACCCCCCTCCCAATTTTATGATGTTGTCATGGAGTTGTCTGAATTCGTTACAAAATCCAAACTCACAGTCATATTTTATTAAAATATGAAGTGCTTTTATCGTGTTCTTTAAAAATTAGGGTGTTCTTTCAAAAAATGAAATAAAAAAACATCATTTCTGGAGCGAATTATCTTTAAGACTTCTGTGAATTCAGAATTTTTGTTATTATTTTTATTTTATCAATTTAAAATTCTAGCTGAAACAAGGCAGTCATTGGCGATTTTTTTTTAAATTCCGAAATGAGAACAGAAAAATCAGGAGTATTTCTTTCCTTTCCGATGAACAAGAAAAGTATCTTTAGAATATAATCCTGCAGAAAAAAAGAAAGAAAGCTTATATTTGCTTTTGTATTTTTTTCAGCTATTTTATTGCTTCAACTCTTTCCTTACTTTCTTTTTTAAATTTAAAATCTATAAATATGAAGATGCAGAGTATAACATTTTTGGTTATACCTATCATTTCAATGAATGTTATTATAATGCTTTTTTTTAATTTATTGTTGCGTTTTTGTCGGAGGAAATAGTGACTTCGTTAAGTTATGAAAAATTCTTGGAATTAGTCGTGGAAAGTCATGAATTTGAAAATTTAAAATGTAGCAGATATCCTGTATATATATACATATATGCTATTGCTTAGTAAAGGTAAGCTCCATTACCAGTAATTGGTATCCAGTATGCTGCACCGTTTTTGTTTAAAATTTTTAGCAGTAATAGTAAATAGTAATTAAATCGTAACTAAGTTTTTATTTCGATAAAAAAATACGAAATTATTGTACATAAATACTTAATTTATAACTAAGTATATAACGCAACTTCAATTAGTACTTATGACGACATAAGAAAATGAATCTAGATGAATATTAATCATTTAACTAATTTTTCAACACTGGTTGCATTATTACTTATAAGACGACCTAACAAAATGATTAATAACTAGATAGAACTAATAAATAAGGAATTACCCTAATTTGTGGTGCCTAATTACAAAATATAAAGAATATTTTGAAATTTCGTTAAACTTTGTGAACTATCATGCATTGATGCAACTACACGTTAAAATTCACGCAATTAATTAAAGTCTGTTTAGATAAAATGCAATTAAAGTAATTAGCATGAATTATCAAAATTTACAAAAGCGAATTAACTTAATTTAAAACAAATGAATTAAATTAAACGTTAAATTTTTAATTCAAAATTTAAAAAGCTTACCGTGAAATTTGATTTTGTAATCCAAGTATTTGCTCTCACAAATTGTCTCTGTAATAAGAGGTTATCATTACATTTTGATTGTAATGAACTCATATCTGATATCCTCTAACTTACAATTGTTTGATAGTGAAGAATGTATTCTTTCATGTCTAACCAGATAAATAACAACAAAGGATGTTAACTATAACACGGAAATATTTTATTTTTTTATAAATATTATAACAAAAAATGCATTTGAATATGTTATCATTACTCTAAAATTTTTAATAAGGACATGCAAACTGTATACCCTAAAATTATTAATGTTTAAAATAATTTCTATATACATACAATATACTTTATACATTCATTTTCACAAAAGTTATTAAAGTTTTGAAGACAAAAATTAAAATAATGTTTTCAATTTCAAGCTATTAAAAAATCTTTTCCTTTTTCAAATAGTTTAATTATTTTTTCAATTTTCGATCATAAAATAAGTTAATTATAATTATGTCGCTATATGATTTTAAAAATATTATTTTTAAGTGGGAAAAAAACAGTCCTTTAAGTACCTCTGAAATGAACACATTGTTCATGAATTTATTTTACGAAAAGACAAAAGTATTCATGCCGCTATAATCTTATCAAACAATAAATAATGCATATTTTCAAACCAAATAAGAATAACCAAGACTCCATCGAAAACAATTAGGGCTCAATAAAAGGAGAATAACAAAATAATGAATTATCTTTAAATGATGAGTCGATCAATAAATCAGTCCTCTGATTCAAACTTAAAGAGAAAAAACGTAAGTGTTTATAAAAATCTAATGATGGTGTCGCACAAAAATATTATTTAATGCATCCGTTCGTTTGGAAAATATTAAATTACGGTGGTGAACTTATCAAATTTGTTCGAACAATATAATGTTAGGACAATATAAATGTTATTTGAAACTTAGAAAAATGACTTCTGTTCACCCACAGATCTAAATAATACTTAGAGATAATAACATTTGGACTTGGAGGCACAAGCAAACAGAATTTCTCTCAGTACAAGTGAATAATTTTAATTTCAGTAAAAAAACTGTTTTCTGCCAAAAAAACAATAATTATTGCGAAGCAGTCTTAGGGGTTGGTGAGCTGCAGCGAACAGGGGCCTTAGCCCCTCTAGTTAATATAAACTTATCTGAAAAAAAATTTTAATTTTAATTTTTTTTCTCATGGTTTTGGTGATGGTAAAATAGTTGGGAGTATTTATAGTAATCTACAGTGCTTTATTTATTTTATTTTATAACCGGTATTCAACAGCCTACAAAATTCTGAGTGTAAAACTATCAATGTCCATCTCCATGCCCTTGTAATTTTGAACCCAATCCAGAAGACAAGGGAACTCCTTGATTAATCATTAGGGCAAACTACTCTTCATGGAGAAGTTTTTGATGGAACTAACCCGCACTTGCGCTACATGTAGAGGAAAACCGCGTAAACCTCTCACGATTAGGCCAATGACAAAAAAATTCTGACCCATGATCCGTCTAATACTTAGAATATTTTACGTCTGCTCTGTGATCGGTATGATCCGGGAGCAGAATTTGTATCAACCAGCCACTGCTGAGATTCGAACCTGGGTTGCCACAGTGGGAGGTGAATGCTCTATCTCCTAAGCCACAGCGGCTTCCTGAAGAAATATTGATGCAATTCTAACATCGTTTATCTCTTTAGTAAGGCACGATCAAATAAATTAAGGCTCCATAAAAGGATATAATAAGTGATCTTTGAATGACGACTCAATCCGTAATCCGTAATGACGACTCAATCCGTAATCCAATTTGTAAATTTAATTCCACTCTCAAAGCCTAGGTGATGGTAAAATAGTTGGGAGTTTCTAGAGTAGTGTAATGAAATTAATATATCCTGAGGAAGTATTTTATTTAATAACCACCGTTGAACAGGTGACCCAATTTTGGATTTACGACCACTGTTCAACTCCGTCATCTTGTAATTTTGAACCCAATCCAAAAAAGACAAGGGAACTCTTGGATCAAGTATTGGAAGAAATTTGTCTTCGTGGAGAACTAATGGAAATAACCCGTGTTTACGTTACATCGATAGGATAACCACAAAAACATCCCACGGTTAGTCTGACAGCAAGGGTACTCTAACTCATGATCCGTCTACCGCTGAGGATATTTTAGGTCAGCACTGTGGTCGGTGTGAGCCGGGTGCGGAATTCGTATCGCTCATTTAGAGGCTAACGCTTGAGGATGTATTAATACAATTCCAACAGCGTTTATCTCTTTAGTAAGGCACGACCCAAAAAATTAAGGCTCTATAAAAAAAAAAAGATTATCAAAATAATAAGCGCTCTATAAATGACGACTCAATCCATAAATCATTCCTCTGATTCAATGTCCTTACTGATTGTTCTAAAATGCAAAGCTAACCCAAAAATTAGCAATAAATAAATAATGAAAAGAAAACAATTGTCCCTCCCTCATTATACAGTGAAATGTGATTTCAATCTTTAGCCATGCTTTTCACCACCTGCGAGTAGAACTTGAAGGAGGAGAGTTGAGAGAATAATTCCTTTGTGATTATTTTTTTATTATCGTCTGCCAAATCAATGATGACTGCAAAGAGCAGGCAGCAGTCAGAGAATCATCAAAATCGCAACCGATAATTCAATCAGACCTTATGCACCTCAACTTGCTACCGGTCGAATGCGAATCAGAGACACTTAATGTAGAGAAAAAACTCTAATAAATAAACGAAAGTTACATTAGTTTCTGTTTTTAACCCTAGGGCTTGTAATTGGTCACGATGTTTTCTTCTCTGCGCTGGTTAACGCGGGTTCCATTTTTATCCCCTTTGGGAGGGGGGCGGGGAGAACATTCTAAGATTAAAGGTCAATGAGAGAAACGCACTATTTAGATTGAGTATATAAACGACGAGTGAATTATAAGTGGTTTGGAATTGGATTAGAAGATTTGAAATACAGAGATTCAAATCTCCGTGTTTTTGTTAATAAAAAAAAATGGCGTCTTGATTAGAAGAATACTTTTGTTTACGAAATCAATAAACAGACGCGTTTAAAACAGGACATTCAAGTTCGGAGAAATAAAATACGAGTATTATTTGAACTTTAATTTGAATGATAGATTTATAAAAATTAAATTTACACTTGGAAGAATAATTTCCTTTTTAATGATTTGAAAATTTGGACTGTGAAAATTCGAATCTTCGTGTCTTAGTGAATAAAAAAATGACGCCTTGACTAGAGTATTATTGTTAGGGAAATTTTTTTAGAAAAAATATTCTAACAATGTTTCAAAGCTATATGATACAATTTCAAAATGTTTTTGACGCCAAAATTTATTAGTCATTTTGGTCTAAGAAAAGAGCACGAGAACTCTACCGAAAGTATAATCTAGTTTAACATTGTATGTTTAAAAAAAGTTTATGATTTATATTGTCAACAATTAATTTCCATACCTGAATTTGCACAACATAATTATGCTCACAAAGATTGTTGAGATGAGCTTGATGATCTAAATGTGTAAACAAGTTATAAATAATTGAGAATTTAAATTAAGCTTATTTTCTTATTAAGGTATTAAATTCTCACATTAAATTTTAATTATTTTAAGCAAAATGATTTTGCAATGAAGTCATAAACTAATTCTGAATCTCTTAAAAATATGCGTAGTCAGTAAATAAACAAACAAATAAGGAATAAATAAATAAATAAAACTATAACAGTGAAAAAATAAATAATAAGTGTGACTACATGCTCTGTAAAAAATTTTTGTTTACCTCAACCACAAAATTGATAGCAACCATACTGAAATTTTTTTACAGTGTGGGCAAAATGGAAGAGACTGGATTCAATGGAAGAAATTATAAAAAGACCAAAAAAATTTTTTTAAATAAATATTATAAGAATAACTTAAATTAAAATATATTAAATTTAATATAATATCGAAATTTTAAAAGTTTTTCGCATCAGTTCTATTGAAAAAATAATCATTTTCATATTTTTTATTTTAGTTTCATACAGTATTTCAAAATCTGCATATCATGTAATTTAAGAGTTAGTTTGTTAATTAATACTTAAAAGCATTTGATTTCACAAAATTCGTGTGCTATTTATAATTATGACTACATTATGAGATTTGTAGAAGTTTATTTTTTCAGTATATGATTTGTTAATTTAGTAATATTAATGAAATTTCATTATGTCGTTATATCTTTATATAATTATAAAGTAACGTTTCATTTAACAAATTTAAGTGAATTTTTGAAGTAATGCAGCTATTCTAATAATTGATTCATTATATTCATTTTACTTTTCAATAGTTGATTTTAGGTATTCCATAATGTTTAAAAATGATATATTAAATAGAGTGGAAATTAAGCAACTATTTAAACTCGGTTGCAATTCTAAACTGCTTGGAAAACTTATTTTAATATTTGATATTTTTACAAAAAAAAGAGTTTCTTCCATTTCTTTCACTTAGGTTGAAAGAAATCCATTTCTTCAGGGGCGCTTTTTTCCATGGTTTTTTTTCCGCGGATTTTTCCTCTATGGGAGAAACTTACCATACATCGGTACCTGAATCAGTGATACCATAAAAATTGTCTTAAACTTATTAAGGTACAAAATTGAACCATGTTTCCGGTTTCCTTTCAAGTGGAACCACAATATCATATCATAAAGTTTAGGATTTTTTTTTGTTTACACGATTATGTAGTTCAACTTAACATGGTAAAGATGTCTTTGGTCGAACGGTTTTTCAGTTTAATTTAACATGGTATTAAAGATGTTTTTGTTTACACGATTATGCAGTTCAACTTAACATGGTAAAGATGTTTTTGGTTGAACGGTTTTTTAGTTAAATTTAACATGGTATTAAAGATGTCTTTGTTTGCATGGTTATGTAATTCAACTTAACATGGTAAAGATGCTTTTGGTTGAACGGTTTTTTAGTTTAATTTAACATGGTATTAAAGATGTTTTTGTTTACACGATTATGCAGTTCAACTTAACATGGTAAAGATGTTTTTGGTTGAACGGTTTTTTAGTTAAATTTAACATGGTATTAAAGATGTCATTGTTTGCACGGTTATGTAATTCAACTTAACATGATATTAAGAATCTTTGTGTAAGAATATAGAATGTGTCCCTTAAGACAATTGATACTTGATGGGCTTAGCTTACACGATATAGAATGGAAAGAGTAGTTAGTTGGTAACGTAAACAAATGCCACGTTTCAGCAACCCATCAGAATCGACATTCCCATAGGATACTTGCGAGTGACGTAGTATGGGAATACTACGTCACTCGCAAGTATCCCATTGAAACTTTATGATTTAATCTAGGTTTATCTGAACTTGCTTTTCTTGTGACTTTAAACTTTGAAATACCAATGAAAATAGAATTCGGCATGAAGGTTTTCTTTCATGGCATGGCGTCCTCTGAAAGTATTAAACAATAATCTAAGCAAAAGAAATTATTTTCCATTTTTTTTAATTGGTAGAATTTCAGAGTTCTATGTCAATGCTTATAATTATGCAGATCGATACATATTTTACGTGACACCACAATTTTAGACCATGTCGATATAAATTACTTAATTTATTTCCCGAAAATATATTCCTCCGAGGGTTATTTTGATTCGATAAATAAATAGGCAAATTACAGTCTCCAAAAAATTCTATAAGGAATTTTTTTTCTTTTAAAGAGGAACTGTGAATGAATGTTTCGTTCCACGAACTCCTGTAGGCAGTGTTTTGATCGAATCGAAAAGTGAACGACGATTTCACTTTTACGATCCTCTCGAAAACACCCTCTTTACTGGTAACAGGGCTCAGGGCAAGGTTGAATGAAAAAAGGGTGAAGAACCCGCGAATGGTAATTATCTAAGAGAATAAAAAGCAAACGCCAAAAAACAATCTCCTTCCGATCTCGCCTATTGGCGATTTTGGCTTAAAAAAAATAATAATGACCATCTTAGCATTAAGAGATAAACACAGACTCAGAAGAAGACTGAAAATTGTAACTTCAATCAAGGTTTCCAAAAATTTCCTGCCGAGTTTATTATTATTTTTTTTCTTTTTTTACCTCTTACCAAAGAAATCTTATAGGAAAGATGGGATTCAACCGGATCTTCTTATGATGGGTGGTAGTAGAGGGGGTAGGGGCAGTTATCGAAATTATCAAACCCAAATTCTTCATACTAAATGCGGGCATCCTTCATATTACTCCTAAATGGGTATTCACTACAATTCATTAACAAAAGTAAAGAAAAAAAGGACAATTGGTTTTTAAATTTCTAAATATATATATATATATGTATATATATATATATATATATATATATATATATATATATATATATATATATATATATATATATATATATATATATATATATATATATATATATATATATATATATATATATATATATATATATATATATATATATATATATATATATATATATATATATATATATATATTCAAGATACAAATACAAAAATAATGAAAATTCAAGAAAACTGTAAAAGATATAAAATTTCGAGATGCGAGAGCGCCTATTTGCTAGTGTCACACTTGGAAGAATGATATTTAAAGAAAATTCTTTAAGATGAAGTTTAGAAAGTAATTACCGTTTATCGTTTATTTTATAGCATAGCTACATTTAGTAAGTAAATTTTATGGATAAATTTAAATTTTCTATAATACTGAGAATACTTCCTTCGTAGTCCAGATAAGAAAATTTCCTGATGTCTGGGATTTTTTTTTTTTTTTTTTTTTGAGAAATGTAGATTTAATGAACTCGTTGGTCCATTTAAAGCTTGAGAAAAAGGGAGTGGTCATTATTAAACTCCGAAATAATCACATAATGACCGAAGAAATAGTCGTTTTTTCACTCAACTAATATATATTGTAACTCATTAAATATAAACTAATAAGTTTCTTGGAAAGTATTTTAAGAATAAAATTCACCTGATTATAATTTTCCTCGGCTTCTTCACTACAAAATGAGTGTCTAATGATGTAAGATTGATAACTTCATTTTGTGGAAGGAAAGAAAAAATTTCTTTGCAACGATGTTTTAGATATAGAAGCTATTTTTAGGTTGATATGTTGTAATGAGATTATTCGTGTGCATTTTGAACTTCAAGAAGTTATTGCCAAATCTTACAATAAATTCTAGGGTAATGCATTAGTTTACAATAACTTCAGTAATTAAATTTGAAAATTCGTTTGAGAGTTAAGTGTTATTTTGTGAGAGGTACAGTGCGCAAAATAAAAAAACGGACCACCCTGAAATTTTTGATCTGTTGATCTGTTCTTCACGTTCTAGGACTCATTTTTAATGGTTCGAGGGGATGGCCCCAAATATTCTAATGAATTACTGCAGACGATATTTTTAAGTTACGAAATCAGACACAAAAACGTAATTTCTCTGAATGAAAAGATCTTTTTTTTCAAGGGATTCGTGTTTCTGATTCCAAAAATATAGAGGTTAGCCGGAATCTAAGTGATAGTGTCCGTATATAGTTTGTCTAGATGAGCGGTTCAAAGTTTGAACCCTTTAATGTTAATTATACTCTTTGCGTATTTTGCCGTATCTTGAAAAAATTTTAAGCAAGTTAAAACATTTTTTTACACAATTATAAAATTTGTTTAGCCACAGATAGTTCTATGCAATATACACAGATAGTTCTATGCACAGATAGTTCTATGCGATATTTTATACTAGGAGGCTCCGCCCCCTGCTCGCTAACGCTCGCCAACCCCCGAGAATTGCTACGCAATCCTATGTGGTTCACGCCGTGAACCATGGCTCGCTGCGCTCGCTCGCCAATGAACACAATGTTCTAGCACAAAGACATAATATATTATCATCAAAGACATAGTATTTTATCATCAAAGACATAGTATTTTATCATCAAAGACATAGTATTTTATCATCAAAGACATAGTATTGTACAGAAGACAAGGCAACTCCTGGATCAGTACCCCCAGGGGTATTGATTTGTTATGGGAACATGGAGGATTTTACTACTCGGCAGATTTAACGTGCATCAGTCACCATTTACTACACGGAGAGTCTTCTGTCGGCGGGGATTGAACCCACGGGCACATGGGCCCAGTGCCCTACTAACCAGGCTATCCCGGCCTATCGAAGAGGGCTTGTGGGATATTATCCCACTCCTCTCTCAGAACGGTTTTCAGCTCTGGCACGGTTTGGAGAGGGTATGTTTCTTATGGAACATGTCTGTCAAGGGCATCCTACACATACTCTATAGGATTCAGGTTCGAGGAGTACTCAGGTCATGTCATTCAGTCAACTTTCTAGTGTGTCCGATACCTCAGCTCACCTGTACTGCCGCGTAGTATCGTGCATAAATGGAAAGTCTGCACCTACCACATCCTAAAAAGACAAACATGATCCAAAATAATCTCTCTGCAATACCGCTGCGTTACTTCCCTTAAAGATGTGAAACGGTGTTTAGCCATTGAGCTTGATGCCTGTCCATACCGATCACGTCTGAGCCATACCAATCACGTTCATGAACCTACTGTTGCGCACAAAGTGTTCCTCCATACTAAATAGTAGCCATTTCATGGTGAATTCGTCGGAGAACATCACTATGGTCCACTGCTGGTTACCCTAAATCATACTTTCCTTACAGCAACGTAATTTTTCCCGACGATGGAGTGGTTATAGCGGGATGCATTGAACAGGCTTTTGTGGATGTAAACCAGATTGATTTTAAGGCTGAGAGATGGTTCTGGGAGAAACGTGTGCTGTTACAAGATTTGCAACTATCTGCCTAGGAGTGGCATTTCTGTTCCTTTTTGCCCTACAGTTACATACAGTTACTCTTGAGGCGTGGTGTTCCTACCACGGCCACCGGCATGCTGTTGCGAAGCATCTATACCTTCAGCTGTCTTTTTTAATTGCGAGATGACACTTTTTTTACCTTCCCGATACTGCGGCCTCAGTGGTGATATTTTGACCTGCTTCCTGTCGTCTAACTGCTTGTCCACGATCGTAGGAACTCAAATGATAACTGATTAGCATTTTGCGCTTTATTGCAACACCACACTGAATTTATCAGAAATGAATTCAAAAGTCCCTGGTGCTATTTTGGTCAAAGAGCTAACAATATGAATTTTCGAATGGAACTGGAACTTCATTAATTTACGGGGCGAATACACAATTTTCGAATGAATGAAGAAATTGTGAGCACTGCCTTTTATACAGATAAGCGAGTACTACTCTAACACGCCCTCTACACTTGATTTCGCTGGTATGGTTCGGCTGTTAGGAACGCTACTTTGCAGTTGTTCCTTAACAATTGTTAAGCAGTGTACATTGACACAATTATATTAAGTTATTGATCTAGTTCAAAATTGATATAGGTAGATACTTTATTTAAGTAGTACTAAAGCTGCACAATTATGACCGACGCTGCACAGCCGACCCAATTTTCAGTGTTCGAGTTCATAGACTTGTAATTTTGAATCCAACCCAAAAGATGAGGAAACTTCTAAATCAAGTATTGGAAGAAACTAGCCTTCGTGGAGAACTATTTGATGGAACTAACACGAAATTGCGTTACACGAGAAAGAAAACCACGAAAACTCCGAAGGATAGCCCAACAACAAAGGGACTTTAAAAATGATCCGTCTACCACTAGAGATATTTTACGTTAGCACTGTGGTCGATGCGAGCTGGATGGATAATTCATATCAACCAGGCATCGCTGTGATTCGAACTTGGATCACCTCATTAGGTGTAAAGAGCTCTATCCCCTGTGCTACCGTGACTCTTACAATGTGATCAGATCAATGCGGCAGACTGGGAAACAACCATGAGGAAGATCTAACGACATGTTATCACAATTTCAAACTTCTGCAAAGGGAATGGCTCCCCCATTGTAATAGACTAACGACCTGCGAGCAAAGTCAAGCGCTTTACGATAGAACCGATACAGCACACTCGCAGGACACTTCACAAGCTAATCAAAGTAGTCTCTAACCCGCTAACAGATCGCTACCAGGGATACTTGCCTTCGAGGATCTAATGTAAACAGTGTCTTTACCAACAGTCCACTATGGGACTCTTTATTTAGGAAACACGTAATGAATCTGAACACGTTGCAGCAAAATATTAAAGAATTCAATTGCAAAAGAAATGATAGTAAGTTGAACGACACTTTTATAGAAAGCAAAACAAAAATGGAAAACAAACTGCTTCATTTTAAAACATATTTAAATATCCAAAGCTTTATTTTAGTAATGTTTTAAAATCATACGACATTTGAAGTATAGATTTGAAATAGTTTAAAATACTTTTCAAATTTATTTCATTTCCTTAAAAAACTCATCTTTAAAAATATTTATATTCAATTATATTTCATTTCTTTAAAGTAAATATTGCTCATATATACTGATAAAAAACATTCTTCAATTTTACCGAAGTTAACTTTAGTTTAAAATATTTTCAAATCTCTTTTAAAACTGAACATTTATTATTCTGAATTTGACGTAGCAAGATTTTAAAAATAAAAAATGAAGGATACAACTAAACAAATTGAATGCTTGTTTACATGATAAAACTAATCATGTACTTTGAACAATTTAAACTGTAGGTTCGAAAATTCAAACGTCAATACTGTCTTCATTATGTATTTTCTTTTACATTCAATAAATTGATTGAACTTAAGTTCGTTGACAACACCATTTTTCCCCCTTTATCAAATATTTGAAAGGCAGTTGAACCGTGAAATTTGAAAACAAGCTAAACCATTCTGTTCTTAAATACCAGATTTGTTTTCTCGCGAGAAAATACAAGTACGTATTACTTCTCCCACGAGTTTATTACCTTCTTTCTATATGGGAGGTAATAGCTTAATTCCTTTTAGAATAAAAAACTGAAATTTAAGGTTCTAAAAAAATAGTTTTTATTATACATGAGTCGAAGTTTTCAAATAGAAATGAATTAAAACGTAATAAAGATGTAAGATGGAATGAATTTTAAAAGCAAACGAAAACGTATTGTTCTAGCAGAAACACTTTAATTACCAATGCAACTTAGGTACTCTTTTTATAAGTGTAAAAAAATTATAGTTGGAGTTAACATCTTGAAGAAATATGACCTTTCAGAAAAACGATTTATTTTAAACATGATTTTTTACTATTATTACAGCTTGTTTTTAAAATTAATAATTTTCCATTTGTTAAATTATCTTATTTTAACACTTTCTACTTTTTTTCGTACTTATATTTGAAATAATGGGTTTAAATTAACTTAGAGTGTCTTTCCATTTTATTTGCTGGTTTTTTGACAGTAAAATGTCTATATTTATACTATATTATATATTTATTTTTTTAAGTTTTTATTAATTCGCTTTCCTATCTGTAAGGATGGAAACTGACAATACGAATTTTGACCATTTTTCGAATATCTAGAATGTTTAAATTTGAATTGGAACTTCGTGTTTTATAACCATATATGGCAGTACTTTTACTTTCGTTACTTGTATCACCGGTACAAGTAAAAAGTACGTACTTTTACTTGTACTTCGTTACTTTTTAAATTTAATACTTTCACTTGTACTTTCGTTACTTTTTTAAGGAAAAAGTACAAGTATTTGTAACGGAAATGTCGAATAAAATCGTTACTTTTTTCTAAAACTCGGAAAATCTTTCTAAAAAAAAGAAAATTTAATTTAAAAAAAATGCTTATGCTTTTTTAATTTATAAAATTAATGTGCAATATATATGCATTCACAGCAAACTTCGTGTTTAAATACCTTGACCTCCCGTGGAGCGCTTATTCAGCGTTGCTAAGCACGTTTTAAGAAATTCTCGCAGCAGACTCAGTGACATCACTTTCGAAATGCAATTATTTTGCAAAATGAAAAAAAATATTAATTAGCAAGTTATTTTCATTCATTTTCGAGTTTTATGCATTTATTTAATACATTTCAAATAAAAAATGTTGGATTTTTTTATTACGTTTTTCAGTTTTCTTTTTGAACTCACTAATAATACATTTTTGTCTTAATAAATTTTTTACTAAATAAATTTTTACCTAGTACATTTTTTACTGAAATTATGTTGATGCCCGACCTTGTCAAACAACGCCCAGTCAAATCTCTAAGAACTTCAGAACTATTTGAAAACTATTATAATTACTATTTTAACTCTTGAAAACTCGAAGGTATTAATTTAGCCGCTGATACTAAAATTCGTTTACAAATTTTAATTATTCCGTTAGACAGAAATGTTTGGAAAATGATTTTCTCGCATGACTTCAGCATTAGCCACTGTTACAAATAAAACTGTAAACTGTTCTGTTTCAACTTATACTGCACATTCAATTATTTTTTACCAGCTCAGAGATCACAAAGCTATCTGAAACCCCGTGTTTGCTTTGTTTATGTTTGTGCTTTTAAAACGCGTTTCTATAGAGTAAAACAATTTTAAATCAATGGTAATTTAAATAAATAAAAATAATAAACTAAAAATTAAAATCAATAGATAAAATTTCTTTTTCGTGCAAATCCATAAAAAGTTTGATATTAAAATTATATTTGATTTTAAAATTATATGATACGATTATATTATAAAATTATATTATAATATTCTTCCGAATTTAAAAATAAATTAATGTCCATAACTTTCAAAATTAAAAATAATTAAATAAATAACAACAATTTTGCAAAAACATTAAAGAACATAAGAATATTATTCAATAAAATTCTAGGAAACTTTGAATTTTCGATTTCCTAGAAATGTACTTTTAAATCGCTACTTTTTTTGTTTAGTACTTGTACTTTTACTTGTACTTTTTACTCGTTACTTTTTAAAATAAGAACTTTTTACTCGTTACTTTTTTTAAAAATACTTGTACTTTTACTCGTTACTTTTTAAAAGTAACGTTGCCATATATGTTTATAACCGTCGTAGAAAAGCCTACCTAATTTAGGATTCACGGCTACTAATAATCAACTCCGTAATTCCTTGTAATTTTGAACCCAATTCAAGAGACAAGGGAACTCCTGGATTAAGTAATGGAAGAAATTTGCCTTCGTGGACGACTTCTTGATGCAACTAACCCGCATTTGCGTTACATGGAAAGAAAAACCATGAAAATCTTCCATGGTTGGCCTGACGGCAAGGGGATTCTTACCCACGATCTGTCTACCGCGAGTGCTCTATCCCCTGAGCCACCACAGCTCGAACTTTATGTTTGAAGACAATACAAATTTCAATTGTTTTCTGAACAGAATTTATTAGTATTTTATCGCCAAATAAATCTTATAATCATTCTAGACGTCACCCACTTTCCGACCAACTGGGGGTCTTAAATTTCATTGCGCTTCTGTGTCTGATAGCAAAACAAGTTTTAATCTTCTCCTGATCACTGCTATAATATTTTTGAATATATATCGTCCTATAGCATTAGCTATTTACCAAACTTCCAACTACCTTCCTACTAGCTCGAGGGCTTCAAACTTCAACTTCTCCTTTGTTCTAAATAACAATACAAGTTTCAATAATATAACACTAGTTATTGGCGGAGCTTCTTAACTGTTTCGCTTTCTCTGAAAATATTTTCCTCGACATTCGTCGTTATTTGAAACCAGGAAAGTCATTTTTCATTCGACGTTTGTCGTTATTTCAGGCGGTCCTTTCACTCAAGCCCTGCTTGGAGAGGAACTAGCACGTTTCCAAAACTGATAAATGCTTAGAATTCGTACAATGTTAATTGGTTTATTGGAATTACATACATTTGCAAGCTTGTGTGCTCAATTTAGGCTTATAAACTTTATCAATAGAAGAACGGATTCGAACCCGCTACCTTCACGCTTTGCACTGCGTTTGGCGGATGATGCCGCTTGGCCAGGGAGGCCCCTACAAAATGGAATCAAATATTTACGATTTGACTGCAAGCTAAGTTAACAGTTAATTTCACTACGTCACAAAATGAAGCGTTTGCTGATTGTCCATTTGCTAGAAGCTGCAAACAGAACTTATCATCAAAATGGATTTTACCATCAACAGGAATTTTAACCATTTTTAAGGAAATAGAGATACTGAGGCCAATATAATCCTCCAGCTAAGCCGGAAATATATTCCCTCTCAGAATATTGCACCCTCCTTTTAAAAAGATTGAACTAAAATTTTGTTTCCTTTTTTAGAGAGGCACCTTGGTTACTAGTAGAAAGAAAGTTCTGTTGTGGCGTTTTTTCATTCGATACTCTAACTGAACAAACATAGTCCGTTCGTGACGCTGTGTCGGTTAATCGATCGTTCCTCTTACAGAAACCATTTTTCTTTGTATTTATCTAAGTTAATTAAAAGTGCATGTGTTATGTACTCAAGCATAAATACTCTCCACTAAATCATTATAGCACAATATCTAAAGTAAAGCATTCCCGCAACAGCCAGCAGTGAGCCAGAGCGTCATAGAGATTCAGTCTCCACAATTTCGAAAGCAAAGGCACGATGGTTGTAATACGGTCAGCATTACGTAACAGACCATATTTACTTCGCAGATAATCGATCTGAAGCTGGTATTCGATTCGCTGTTGTGGATCGAACCCCAATCTTTCGAAATGGCAACAGTGTCTTAAACAATTGAGTCATCGCTGTTCTTTGCACAATACCGCATAAACAGGGCTGGCAACTACTACGTTTTTTTTTACAAAATATGTCAAAGAGTGGTAGGCAGTTTAAATTAAAGCTTTCAGAATTTTTGACAAATTTGCCAACGTTTAAAAGTTTCACCATGAGAGAGTGATGTTTTATATGAAGTTCGGAATGTAGTAAGTGCTGAAATTAACTTTAAACCATATTTGTAAAACAAATAATCTTACATTAAAATATAAAATCAACTACCACTGGAAGAAGTTATATAAAAAAGCGTAGAAAGTTGGCAAACCTGTATGAACAAAATAACAAACACGAAACTGAAATAAGGAAAAATATTAAAACGAAATAAAATGTATAGTGCGCAAAAAAATAAGCGGACCACCCTGGATAACTTTCGATCCAATGATCAGATTTTCACGTTCTAGGACTCAATCCTAAAGGTTTGAGGATGATGCTAATTAATTAGTGCGGATGATATTTTAAGTTACGAAATCAGACGCAAAAAAGCACTTTTTCGGAAATACGGTCCCATTAGTTTTGGCAGGAGAACGGTGAAAAGTTTGGACCCCTTAATGTAAATTTTACTTTTTGCGTATTTCCTCAAATCTCGAAAACTGTTTAAGCGAACTGAAAAAGTTTGCACTCTATAATAAAATTCGTTTACCAAAAATAATTCCACGCAGAAAAATAACTTTCAGTGAATATGTTTTTTATTACTTTACTTAATAAAATTTGAAATTTTTCTTAAATGTGAGGTATACAATTTTTTATATCATTTTAAAGAATGCAATTTTGCATAGAAAAATACAAAATCTAAGCAAAATCAGTCGATTAGTTTCTGAGAAATCAAGTTTTAACGAAGTCTTGTTTTTTAAATAAAATTTTTTTCAATTTTCCACTTAGGAAGGTCTACCAATTGTCCCACAATTCGTTGGTTCCTTTGATGTCGGTAAATCGGGATTCTACTGCAATATAATTTTAATATGAAACACATTGAGTTACTATGTAATCTCATAGTATTCTGGGTCAGAAGCGTGCACTTGCCTATCTGTAAAAGGCAATGAACATCACTTTTCCTTCCTCATCAAAGGTTGCTCCAAGGGATCTCTCTTTGAGATCCCTGACAAGATCATCCGACCTCCAAGTCACTACAAAAGAGATCTCAGGCATCCACATTAGAGGGTGGAGGCAGCCTCCACGCCCAAATACCTCCAGATACTGACCGAGGGTCATCTGGCCTGTCCCCAGGTGACCTTGACCAATATTCAATCAACAGGGAAAAAAGAATCATTTCATGATTGAAAGCGATCAGGAATGATTGCTTTCCAAATTTTTTTCTCCACTCTTTCTGAAATGTGACGTCTTCCTGCTAAGCTATCTAATCCACCCACTCTTTAGAGACATGATCGTTCGTAAAGGTTAAAAAAGTTTTTTTCTTTTCCCGTTCGTTTTATAATCTGTATCTTATTCACGCCCTTTGGAAGTTTGCTCTGAACAGGTTGACTTTGTTAGTAGATAGATGATGTGCTATGAATAAATGAGAGCAGATTCGAAAGCAAGAAATTTAGAACTATCGATTGAAAGAGAAGGAATGTGATAAATAACTATACAAGGCACGGCTTTTTTCCTTCAGTTTTTATCATTAGAAAAGCCCAGTTAGAGTTGTTTTTGTTTTACGGAAATTCCACACGTTTAAAATGCATTAGAGAATATGTGATACTATTTAATAATACTGTCTCCTATAACAAACTATTCGTATGTTTTCACATTTACGAATATTTAATTTTCTTAAGTGGTTTATCGAAGTCTTTTCGCCTAAAAGTGGTGTTTCGTATTCTCAGGAGTACGGGGTATGCCACATTTTTTTAATACAGTAAAACCTGTGTGAAGCGACCTCCTCTATTTAGGATCATTTTTGGAAGGCACGGAATTTCTTTCATAGACTTTGTGTTGTAGAAAACCTTCAGGACAGACCATCAAAACCTCGCCCAGCGACCGGGTAAACCTCCGCAACAAATGATGAAATAGTCAAATAAGGAAACACGAAAAAATATCAAAATTAAAAAAAATATATAAACAAAACAAATAAGTAGATTCAAATGTATTCAAAATATTTGTGAGTGGTTCTCATTGTGAGAGCTCTTTTTGTTGATTGCTGAAAGCGATTGGCAGTCTCATGTTAAAGTCAGAGTGTGCTAAAGATGATGCTATTAATGATTTAGTTTTAGCGTTAAAAGTTGAATTAGAAACGAAAAAAGATATATTAGAAAAACTAAGAATCTCAAACAAACAAACCTATTATTTTTAAAAGAAAACTATTTTTTATAATTTAAAATTAAGTACAAATTTAACCATAAAGCATAATTGCTTATTTATTTAAAGTTGTTTTCTCATAAATAACTGGTAAATTTGCTTTCACATTTAATTAAATGAGTAAAGGTCATTTTTACTGACCTTAAATTTTATGTATCGATCCGGTTTTCATGAAGCCATAACAAGTGGCATTTCCGCAGCAAGAAAATTGACACTGAGTAAAATTAAAATCACTTGCGAAATATCATAAGCCTTAGATAACATTTTGAAATCATTAGAAGTAACCCATACGAACGATCCACCTTTTACTATGGAACAGAGAGTGGTCAGGTTTCACTGTACTTTATATCCTCATGTCTCATCAAACGCAGAAAAGTATAACTGAAAAGAAAAATTTGAGAGAATCTTTTTTCGTCTTTTTTTTAATGACGACTCTAGCATTTAGAACAAACTCAATCACGTTGTTCCCCTTAAAATTCGATAATTAGATCGGAAGTTATTAGGGTTTCCTCTTTTACGCACTTATTCATATACTTATTAATTTAAGCACTTTCATTTGACATGCATAAACGATGAACATTTAAAATTTCAAAACGAATGATGTTTTTTTTGTTTAAAATTAAAAGCCATTTTATTTTATTCCTGATATCGAGACATGAAAACCCTGATTGTTTACTATTCGAAGCCGAGAATTGGAAACGTCAACCCACCCAGGAATTGAGAGACTGTTACAAATTGCCCACACATTCATTTTAATCACTTCGCCTTGCTTGAAGTTGCTCACAGAATCTTAATTTTTATACTTCTGTTCTTTTCATATCTGTTTAAGGTTGTTTGCCTTTGAATACCTTCACTTTTTGCACCAAACATTGAAATAAGTTTAAACAATTTATAATCAATTGTTTCAGATGGAATTGTTGTAAATATTGTTTTTAAAAAGATGTTTTTTAATCATCAAATGATGCCATAAAATAATATTTCAAAATAATAATTCGAGTTATATTTTGAAAAGAAAAAACACTGTACGCATTTTTATTCTCTGTAACAAACAATGAATTGAGCGTTTAAATACTGAACAATTTATTAACTAGAAGAGAATTATAGAAAATCTCTAAATAATTTTAGGTGCAACAAAGAAAATTTTAAAATGTTGTTTAAAAATGAGAATTTGGGATTTATTTATTTATTTTTTGTTAAAAAGAAGAAGAAAAAATGTATACATTTCATATTCTACAACAAACACTAAAATGAGAATTAAAATTGTGGGCAATTTAAAATCGATTACTACAGAATTAATGGTTAAAAATGTTTCAATTATTTTAAATTAATAAATGATATTTTAAAATATTACAAAATGAATATTCAAACATAATTTTTTTTAAAAAAACTTAATTTTATTTTTATTTTCTAAAACCAAACTTCGAAATGAGCTTTTAAATTTTGAGTAATTTGTAGTGCAATTTCTACAGAAGGAATTGTTACCTGAAAACTGATATTAAGTATTTGATTCAACAAATAATTTTCCAATCTTAGAAAATAATTCAGTCAAAATAGACTTTACACAAAAATTGGCAGAAACAATCTATTTTATATATGATAATAAATGAATCAAAACATTCTTAACTAAGAAGTATCCAAATGCTTTTTCAATCAATAAACTATAATTTTAAGTTATCTTTTGAACACAATTTTTTAAAGGAAAAAACGATAGTATTTATTTTTACTTTTTAGCATATACATTGAAATAAACTTCTAAATTTTAAATAATATATTATGTATTTATGTATTTCTGCAATCGTTAACAGAACAGTGAGAACGTTTTTTTTTATCAACAAATGATATTTAAATTTTATTTTTTTGAATTCAACTTTTTTTTTATTGAGAAAACGATTGCGCACATTTTTGCTTATTTTTCTCAACGAACATTGAAATAAGTTTTAAAATCTCGTACACTTTGCTGACTACTAATGCTTTCGTACTAATGCTGAAGAATTAAGTGTAACTAAAAAGTATCTAAATGTTTTCAACCAATAAATATTAGTTCAAAGTTATAATTCGGAAATAATAATCTTAAAAAACGGTTGTAAAACTTTTATTTTCTGAGACAGACATGAAAACGAGCTTTCAAGTATTGAATAATTTATAATCTAATGCTGTAGGAGGAATTAATTAAAAAAGCGTCTGAATGTTTTTTTTTTTTTTAAATTAATAAATGCTGCATCAAAGTTCACATTTAAGTGTAACTTTTACTCTAAAACGGTCTAAAGATTGAATATTTTATGCAACAATGCATTACAAGTATTATCAAAGTATAAATAGCTGAACAAAGTTGATAAATAATAAACTTACTAATTTCTTTCATTTGCATCTAAAAATTTCATGCAAAGTACAGGTGAAACTTAAAAACTCATTATTATTGGTAAATATCAATTTATTTTTGTCTTTATATTTCATTAAAATTGAAAATATTTTTCTTTATATATCTTGGAAATACGTTCAGAAAAAAAGAATAGATAAAACTATCAGAATATCTTAAAATTTACCGTGTTTCTGGCTCTATGGGAAAGTCAAAAAGCTCGGTAATTTTTACCAATACACTTTGGTAACAATTTTGGTAAAATTAAGTGATTAAAAAAAGTTTTATAGTACATGATGAAATTTAATAAATGTGGTAAAAAATGCTACATTTATCATGACACCTTAGAGCCTAGTATAAAAATCCTTTGTTCGGTTAAATTTAATTTTCTATTTGTATTTTTTTACAAAATGTGTGGTAATAAGAATTATTCCTTTGGAAACCAGAATTTCCGATAAACAGCTACTACAGGGTTGGAAAAATTACTAAATGAATGATTTAAAAACGGTATATTTTGCATTTATTAATCAGAATTGTGTTTTTTTTTTTTACCCGAAATGCTGTTGCCATACAATACGGTAATTTTAGCAGAGTATTTTTCTCTGTGTATAATCATTTCCTAATTGCGCTTCATTTGTTAGCCAACTATTATTTATACGTTTTTTTTTCTGCTTGTTAACAAAATTGGTGATCTAATGCAGCGGTATCGACTTTTTTTGCAGCTACAAATCTCGACAGATCGAACTTATTTCTGAGAAAAATAGTTCCTTAACAGGTTTGTATAGAAAAATAATAATAATAATTTGAAGCATGTAGAAGGAAATTTTTCATTGCTTCATCATCCTCAGTCTTAAAATGCGTTTTTTTTCTTGTTAGGCAGTTGAATTTGCAAAACAGATTTTATTCGAGTAGTTTATGTGACGCTTGCATAAATCTAATTCAGTTCTGTAGTGTAGTGAGTGCTATACAAAAAAACAATAGTTTGTAGCGATTCCTGGCGACTTCTTTTAAAGTTTATTGAATAAAGAGACCAAGTTCAAACTCATAGAATTCTTCGAATCTGATGGGCGCAAATCCTTCGCATCATACGCAATGAGAATGCATCTGTGGTTAGTAAGATGCTAGTAAGAAAAATCGGTGCGAAATCGGTCGAGTTGCTTCAGAGAAATCGAATTTTAAATATCTGACTTTTTTAAATTTGATTTTGCAATAACTATAAAGTTCGTTTTTGGGTCTGATTTCGTAACTTAGAATTGTTGTTGTTGTTGCTAATTTACGTCGCACTAGAACTGCACAATGGGCTATTGGCGACGGTCTGGGAAACATCCCGGAGGATGATCCGAAGACATTCCATCACAATTTTGATCCTCTGCGGAGGGGATGGCACCCCCGCTTCGGTAGCCCGACGACCTGCGCGCGAAGTTGAGCACTTCACGGTAGCACAGTTTAACGAGGACCAATACCGCACACCCTCGGTCCCTACGCAGACTGATCCAAGTGGTCACCCACCCGCACACTGACCGCAGCCAGTGATGCTTGACTTCTGTGATCTGCTGGGAACCGTGTCTTAACGATCAGTACACTGCGGGACCGTAACTTAGAATAACGTCTGCATTAATTAATTGGTATATTTGAACCCCTCGAACAATTAAGATTGAATCCCAGAACGTGAAGATCCGATTATTCGATCAAAAGTTATTCAGGGGGGTCCGTTTCTTGTTTTTCGCAGTATGTTTTATTTCTTGAAGGATATAAAAGAAAGAATTGATCACTTAAATCACAAATATTTGATAATTTCCTATCATTTATTAAATCACTGTCGAGAAAAGCAATAAGAGTTTGAAAGTGAAAAGAACAAATTAGTAAAAAATACTTTGAAATAAAAAAAAAACTATTTCACGTAAACATGAATTAAAACTTCTTAATATCTCCTCACATTTAACCGAGTCGATTTTTTATTCAAAATCATTTTGAATATGGGTGAAAATTGAGTTCTGCAGTTAAATATGTATTGTCTAAAAGTAGCAAAGAAGTGACTAAATTTCGAATGTATAGTTTTTATTCGCTTCGCTACATTTAAAAAAAGTAGTTGTAGTTCACTACAATTGCAAAAAATGAGTTGTAGTCAACTGTTAACAAAATGTAGTTTTTCCTGAAAAGCTGAACTAGTTTTTGCGAAAGAACTACTATAAGCTGTATTATTTTATTTTATTTTTATTTTATAACCGTCGTTGAACAGCCGATCCAATTTTATGGGTCTACGACTAATCATGTTCCACTCCGTAGCCTTGTCATTTTGAACATAATCCAGAAGACAAGGGAACTTCTGAATCGAGTATTGGGAGAAATTTGCCTTCGTGGAGGACTTTTTAATGGAGCTAACCCGCATTTGCGTTACATGGAGAGGAAGACCTCGAGAACCTCCCACGGTTAGCCTGACTCTAACTCGAGATCCGTCTACTGCTGAGGATATTTCATGTCAGCACTGTGGTCTGTGCAAGCCGGATGCGGAATTCGTATCGACTTGGATTCGAACCCTGTTCGCCTCATTGAAAGGCGAACGTTCTATTCCTTGAGCCATGGCGGCTCAAAAACTGAAAGATTGGGATTATTTATTCTTGAATTTGGCTACATTATTTAGAAATTTAAGTTTCGAATGAAGAATGTGCAAATGTAGTCATTTGTATCTTTTTCGTAATATATTACTATGTATTGTTATTAGAAAAAAAAAATATACAAATCTTGCTTTAAGAAAAGATAAATAGATATTTGTTTTTTTTTATTGACTTTTTACTTAAATAATTTTATAGAAATAACTCAAATATTAAATAAATGATTAATTACTGGTATGATACAAACCTATCACAAGTTTCGAAATTCATGAATGAAATTCTTGTGATCTTTCCGCGGAACACCTTTTGGGAACCGTCCATCTCATGCATTCAAATTGTGATGCAGTTACCATAGTTGCTTTTCAGCCGCTATATTAACTCCGAACTTAGTAGCTGCACAGCAATCTACAATGTAGATTGTATTTTTTGTTTATTATTTAAACTGTCATTCAATGGTGGCACGATAGCAACTCTAATAGAATGCGAAGATCTAACAGAATGCGAAGAAAAAATCTAAATAAAACCATCGTTTTGCTCTTTTTTAATACTCATGTTTATTGTCTTGTTAAGTTGATTGTTGTGCTGTTATTTAAATACCTGTAATGTTCATTCACCTTCATACATCATAAACACTTCTCTAATATTTTAAAATTGAATGTTACAAAGGAATTCAGTTCGTTTTCAGAACGAACAATCTAAAATAATTCCGGCTTACAAAGTAACATTTCACGTATATTAAATCAAATACTGATTTCTGATATCCATCTGAAATACCACTTGAAAAAGACAAACGAGTTTGAGTTTTCTGAACAAGTCATTTTAAATAATAAAAATTGTTTTCATTATTTTCATACAAACAAGTTTTACAGAAAAGAGCCTTTCACTCAGTTTCATCATTAATTTCTAATTTATCATTTGGCGGTACCCAGTTCTGCTTGTTTTCAATATTCGGGCGTTCACGGCGCCAAATGATATTGAAAGAATAATTTTCTTCTTACTTCACTTCAAGCTAATAAACTCGCGCACTTGCATCGTCTGACTTTTTTCAAATTCAAGTAGCATAGGAAGTCATCGATCATTCTGACTACTTTTTTTTTTAGCTTACTTTTTCATATTTTCAAATTTTGCTTTAGCAATAATAGCAACGTATATTCGTTTGTTGGATGTCTTTATTACTTTATGACCAAGGTTGACACATTTCTGACAATAGGACGGACGACTCGAGCAGGAAGCATGACAAGTACACTATAAAAAGAAAACCTGATGATATCTATTGTCTAAACATTAAAAAAAATTGACTCAAAGCTAAATTTTTATTGATCTGTTTTGAAAGATTGTCCATGTAAAATAATATTCTTCAGTTTGAATTTCTGATTATCGCTTGCATCTGAATTGCTGTGGTAATTTTTATAAGTTTTTGGTTAAAAAAATAGACAAAATTATTTTGTTTCTTTGTTTGAAAATTATACATATAATTTTTTTTTTAAGAAAACGATTTTTTGCATTTTTGTTTATTTTTCTCAACGAACATTGAAATAAGCTTTCAAATTTCGAATAATTTATAATCTAATGCTGAAGAATTAATTGTAACGAAAAAGTATCTAAATGTTTTTACCAAAATAAATATTAATTTAAAGTTAGAATTCAAACATAATATATTAAAAAACAGTTGTACAAACTTTTATTCTCTGAAACGAACATGGAAACGAGCTTTCAAATATTGAAAACTTTATAATCTAATGTTGTAATTGGGAAATAATTAAGAAAAAGAGTCTGAATGTTTTATAATCAAAAAATGATGCACTAAAGTTCAAATTTAGGTATTACACTTGCTCTAAAACGGCTTAAACATTAAAATTTTTATTCAAAAATGCAGAACAAGTATAATCAAACTATAAATAGGTGAGCAAAGATAGTGGAAATACTAAACTTACTAATTTCTTTGGTATGAAATGACATTTCGAAATTCTAATTCGAACTATATGTTTGTTTAAAAGGAAAAAAAACTGTATATATTTTTATTTTCGGAAACAAACGATGAATTGAGTTTTTAAATACAGAGCAATTTATAAACTATTGTTGTAGAAGATAATTATTGAAAACCTTTAACTAAGTTTAGATTCAACAAATAAAGTTTTAAAATATTATTTCAAAATGAGAATTCGCGATTTATTTATTTATTTTTTGTCGAAAAGAAAAAAATACTGAACACATATTTGTTTCTGCAACTAACAATTAAATGTGATGTAAATTTTTGAACAATTTATAATCATTTGCAGCAAAAGTAATTTTTTTAAATGTCTAAATAATTTGCAATTTCTTTCTTTTCTTTTGATCTTTCTTTTCTTTTGGGTCTAAAATACACGTAAAAAAAAACAATTAAGATAACATCAGAAACATTTAATTTCAATGTTATAGAACTGCAAATTAATTTATTTTTTCTTAAATGACACCATATAATGTAGATACCATGCATCTCTTATACCCTGCATAAGAAACGATCAAAACAATGGAAAAAATATTTTAAATTTGTAGCATTCTGCAGATACTGGTTGCCTAGTAGCCAAGGATTCAAAACTGGAGCCTGATATTTTAGAGACATTTCACATCAAAAACCTGTTAAGCTGTTTTCCATTCTAAAACAGGCTGACTCCTAAAAAATGCTTCTTTCATTAAGATTCTTTTGTTTTTAATAGATCCCTGCCTAAAAGTATATTATTCTAAAATAGAAAAAAAGCGGCAGGAATTTAATTCTTAATAATGGAGTACATTGGAGCATCAATGATTCGGCTGTGGATTCATATATTAAAATAATGTTGATCTTTTCAATAAATACTTAGCATTATTATTAGTGCTTAATAGCATAGAAGAGTTACTGAAATTGAAATTTTTTTTGAAAGAAAGAATTTTATCCAAAGAAATTTCCATTTTCAGTCTAATTGTATGATGTCATTATCATTTAAATAGGGATCTCTTACTTTTCAATATCTCTCTAAGCATGCACACTTTCCCCATCACTAACAAATTGTGAAAAGGATTCATTCATTAGCAACTGAGGTGCATCGTTTTAAGTGTTGATTTAGGAACATTCTTTGCCATTTAGAAACATCGTTTGAGAGATGTTCAAGCAAATGTGTAGCGCAACAATCTTTGGGAGGAAATAAAATAATATTCATTTTTTGTAAAGATTTTTTTTATTTTCAATTTAGATGGAAGATGAAATGAAAAAGAGGAATGAGAACTATTAAAACTTACTTTGCCTTAGGTTTTTACCAAGAATGAGAAAAAATTAAATCGCGTGCAATGAAAACGATAATAATAATATTAATTTACTGTCAAGAGAAGAAAAAAAATCTCCCTCTGACAACATTACTCGGAAATGAGAAAAACTCTCTTTAAAACTGTAAAAACCATTTCATTTCTAACATATTATTTCCCGGAGGCGTAAGATGTTCGTGTCCACCTTGTAACATACATTATAATGAGCCATGATAATTATGAATAAATTTCTCATCACGAAAACATACTCGACATTAAATCGTTTTTATACCAGTTATATTCTATTTCCAGATAAGGCTCCGTGACAGAACTTTTTCTGTGACGTACACACGCAGAATTACACACGTTTTAAAGTTATTCATATGAATTCCAAAGAATTTTACCACAAGAAAATTTCTCTAAATGCATGAGTAATTGAATTTTATTAATTAATTCACGTACTTTTAATTAACCTTCATGAATTATTTTTATCAAAATTTAAAAAGTAGAGATACGTTTTAACATTCGTGTTTTTATTCACTATTCGATAAAAAAAAATTACTTAGAAAAACAAACAGTTTCGAAATAAGAAATAAGAATGTTATGTTCTTTCCTTATTTTAAGATTTACTATATATTTTGATAATTTTAAAGCCAGCAATTATTAATCAATATTATGAAAAATAATTAAGTAAGAATCAGAAATCAAATTATTTTTTATGTCAAGAAAATAGCGTTTGCTTGAATTGGGTGCAAAAATATATAGCTTTCTTTAAATGTTTAGCAATTTAGAAAATAATTTTTTTTACGTTCTTAAAATTCGGAAGTTATATCTTAAAAAATGCAAGGGATCTGAAAATTTAGACTTTAAACATTTAAAATATTTAATAATGTTCGTATTTTAAGTTAAGTGTGTTAAGTTATGTATATAAGTAAGTGTACTCCCATTTAAAAAAAAAATAAATTCTAACACATTTACGATTTTTTGCGCTTAAAACTTTTTTTTATGGGAAACGAGTTTCATTTATTTATTATAATTTTTTTTATAAAAACTCAAGTAATTTCGAAAACACTAACAAAATACAAATTCTAGAATTAAAACTACAATTTTCGACAATTTCTTTTTTGAAAACTTTGATTGTTCTTTTTATTGTAAACGTAAATTGCTTATTGAAATCTCTTTTCTTTAAAAAATAAATGGTGTGTTTGTGCAAAGAAAGCTCGTTTTATGTCTCCTTTTGAATTTAATAGCTTTAACTTAAATTAACCTTCAAACCCCTTTGCATAATTTCGTACAGGTTGAAAATTTGGTTTAAAAAGATTTCGTTATTTAGGAACACCATATCATTTTTCTTTCAGAACAGTTTCTAGAAAGCTATTATTTTTAATTTGTGCAAAAAGAAAAAGAACTTTAAAACTTTTTTTTTGCGCGGACTTCACAGCAAGATTTGAGTTTAGTCAGTTTTCAACGTTATCTTTTTAGAACAAGCAATAATGATTCTAAGAAAATAAAATAACATAGTAAACCTAGCTGACTTTCATTTAAAATATAAAAGATGAAGAGATATGAACACGTAGCGGTCGCAGTTAATTTCTCCATTACGGCATGTGATAATCCGTTTTGCCAGCAAACGATTTTAGAAAGCATCCAAAGCGATACTCAGACGATAACAAAATGAGAGAGAAAATGTAGAATAAGAAATCGTTGACCGTTTGAGGTAATAATTTGGCAGTGTCGCAACTCAACTCTTCTAGCATAACCTCGCAGTGAATATAGAACAAGGAGGCCTATGCAGCAATTCTTACAGAAGCGCAATTGGGCAGATCCCACCCTACCTTCCCCTTTACGCGCGGGCGAAGAACAAAACAAAAACAAAACAGAAAGAAAAAAAAAAGAGTTAGTTAAAAAAGAAAACGTTCGTGCGCAAGGGAAAGGTCTAGATTCATCACACACACACACACACACCTATTTAAAATGAACTTCTCCGCATCTTTCTCTGTTATATCGAGGTTAATTGTTACTTTCGTCCTTATATTGAGGAATCCAGCCTGAGGGTTCGAAATAGTGAGATGTCTTACGAATATAAATAAATGCTTAGATTTGAATGATTGATTCAAATGAATTATACACTGTATAGAATGTAAAATGCAAAAATAATTAAATATTTTCAAAATCGATTAAACAACTTTGAAATCAGCCAATTATCAAAAGAAATTACATTAATTAGCTGTTGATAAACTTATTACGCTTACTTTAAAAGACAAAATAAAAAAATACACTTTTTTTCCCAATGATTATTTTCTTAAGAAAAGAAATTAACCCAGGATTTGAATAATTATATTTTCTAAATTTTATAAAAATCGAGTTTTGTTAGACATAATGAAACATTATAATTTGTATGAAATGTAGAGTGCAAAAATAATTAAGTATTTTCAAAAGTGATGCATCCATTTTGAAATCAGCCAATTATTACAATACTAAAAGTTGATAATCTATTACACTTACTTTGAAAGAGAAAATAGAAAATGCATATTCCGTTTCGATGGGTTATTTTTAAAAAATGATTGTTTTAAATGCATTCGCGATTCTAAATTTAATAAAATTTTGGTTTTACAAAGCAGACATTATAGAATACACTTTAGAATGTGAATTTCCAACTTCAAAATCAGTTAATTTAAAAAAATAAGTAAATTGAAATAATAAAAATTCTTTAAACTGTTACGCCACTTTAAGAAGAAGAAAAACGGTATTAATGAAAGCGCTGCACAAGAATTTTGATTTTATGAACTTTAATCTTAGTATTTTAATGTTTGACGTAAATTCAAAATGGCTTGGAACATGAATATTATAAGATAAAGTTTACCAATCATTTATAAAAGTGATGCTTCCATTTGAAAATAAACTGCCGTTTTTATCTAAAATGTAATGTTCATAAACTATTACATTTAAAAAAATTACTATGGAGTTCGAAATAGTATTGGAGCGGATGTTTTGTGTTCAATGACCCAACCACTAGATGCTATAATAGTGTGCTAAAATCATATGAAATTACGTACTCAACGTAATAAAATTAAAAAGTGCAACAAAGTTTGTTTGATGTCAAAAGGACGAGAAAGAGGGATCCCAGAAAAATAAATAAAATCATTTAGAAAAAATTGATTTATCATGTAAATCTTATTCTATTGAACATGGCTAAATTCCAAACCTATAAAATAAAGTCGAGTAAAATGATCAAGAAAATAATATTTGTTCTCTCATCAAAAAAAAAAAAAAAATGTTAATCAACGCTCGGGCCTAAGTCCCCCAGTCCTTACGCCAAGAATTAAAAATTAAAAGTAAAGTGAATTGTTTCCGACGGACAGGTAGGAGCATGGGAAGAGATCCATGGTTGGTGATTTATCGAAAGATAACGTAGCCAAAAATAAAGCCAACCCCCCTTCATCATTATTAAATTTGAAAATAATTTGGCGAAAGTTAATCACCAAAAAGAGTGTGAGAAGTAGTATAAATCAGCTACCGAAACATTTTTGTGGTAAGAAGTTATAAATAGATTTCGTTTTTGATTGAATCGCGACAGTGAATGAATGGGTTTTGCATTTGTATTGAAATAAAACGCTAGATGCTACATTGATTGTTACGAAAAGAATAAAATAATTATCTTAGCTTTATTATTAAAAGTAATAAAAATTAAATAATCGGTTTAATTTAATTAAAATTTGATTAAGAATGATTAAAAAAAAAATTTAAGAAAGTAAGGAAATTTTTAAAGCTATATAAGTAATGCCTATTATGGCATCACACAGCTAATGAAGAAACAGAAAATCAAAAAAGTAACCGTTCGAAAAGGTGAAAAAATACTAAATGAAATAAAAAATGGGAAAGGAAAATAATCTCTTTATGTATTAAATTGTGATTTATCAGAATTTTCGTTAAAATAAAAAATAATCTTAAGTAAATTTTTAAATTTAATTTCAAAAGCAAGCAAATATTTATAGTAGCTGAAAGTTTATTAAATATTATTTTATTGTAAAAGGGAAGTAGCAAAAAAATTACCTTAACAATATTTATATATTGGTTTTGTTTGGTCCAATTTTTAAATATGTTAAAAATAATAGCAAATTATTAAAACTTTCAGATGAAACAAAAATGGAATAATTTAAAAAATGAATAGTGCAAATAGAATTAAAAGTGAATTTTCAAAAAATGTATATACATCGAATAATTTGAAAACTGAATATAATTTTTTGTATTAAAATGAAACATACATTTAAAAAAAATCGGATTTATATCGAATAATCGATTTGGAAATTGTCTGAAAACTTGGTGCTGATAAGAAAAATCATTTCGTGAAATATTTCAATTGGGTTTAATTTTAAATGAATGCGTGAATATTTATTGTACTTGAAAAAGAATTATCCGACTCGGTTGATTTATTCTCATTAATATTTCAAATAAATAAAAAAGAAAAAATGTTAAAAGGATCAGAAAACTTAAGTATCCCTACGTGTGGAGTAAGTAAAGAAAAATCGGACCAACGGGTCTTTGCGACTCCATTAACGGACGAGAACTTGTCCACCTGAAAGCTACAGTGGCACCATTCGTGACTGCCCTAAATGACCATCGGCGTGACCACGCAAAGATACCACCACCTTCTTTTCGGCGTGGGAGGGCTAGTATTTGAACGTTAGTTACTCAAAAAGAAATAATCCTGATCACGAAAATGACAAATTGCATCCTCATCCAACTTTCTAAGTTCTTCTCTTACTGAAACAGACAAAATAAAAAAACATATAAAAATAAAAAGCGTGAGAAAACGATTTTCATTGGACGAACACGCAAACGTTTTAGAAAGTTTTGTGTTATCTGGTAAAAAGCGGCGTCGCATTCTACAAAATTTAGAATCAATCTAATAATTGTAGGCATTTTAATTTAGTTTTAATATGCGTCGTACTTTTTAGTTAATTTTAAAAAGATTTATTTTTATTATCTGCATTTTATTTTATTTTTTTGTTTGTTGAAAACACATAAATATTGGAATGCATTCTGTTTGAATGTACGAGGAAACAACGTGTTTATTTTCCACCAATTAATTTTTTTAAAGCACAGGGATGCGGCATCGTTCCATAGCTGAAAAATAGAGATCCGCTATTTTAAGTATACTATATTTTACTCTGTACGTGCTATATTTCAGTACTATATATATACTATATATTTAAGTACTATATTTTGGAATTTGGAGAGCGAGTGAAACAAGCACAAGATGCAAAAATATTAAAAAAAATAATAAAAAGAAGTGTGAATAATCTGTTAAGGGGTTGACAAGCAAAAGCAAACCGGGTATGATAGACCCAAAGAAATAATTACAATTCAAATGGCCTTTTCAGTCTCCATGTAAGGTTTGATATTTTTGTTGATGTGATTGAACTTTCCTTAATAATTAGAGAAACATTTGTAGGTAATTTTAAAAGTATTTCCGCATGCTAATCTGTCAAATTTGTTCCTAATCTGGACGTTGTTTGGCCAAATTAGTTTAATGTGTTTAATTACCAAACAGATTAAATTATTTCCGTATGTTCTGTTAATTATAATTAATTAAACAGAATGCATAAAAAAGCGTTCTTCTCTAGTAATGATTCTCCTAGAACTAAATGAAAACTTAGTAAATAAAAGCCTGAAAATATCGTGGCCGCTAGAGGGCGTATTCAAACGTTGCGATCGCGAATAGTTTTTTAAACATCGTTTTCAAAACAAAAAACAAAACAAAAAAATCATAATACCATGCAGAAAATTATAGATTGAAGTAAATAGCAAAAGTTATATAAATTCCGAAGCTAGTCTTGGTAATTACGAAATAAGAAAGGAGTTTCACGAATTCTGAAGCAAACTTTAGAAATTGGTAATCAAGAATACAAGGTTTGCTTTTATTTTCGTATCAGAAAACAAAAGTACTAAATACTTATAGAGTAAAAATACTTATAAAAAAATAGAAAACGATAAATTAAAGAAAAATTGAATATCGGGCAGTAAGTTAGTTTTGTTCGAGCAAAAATTTATTCTATAACAACTGATAATAAAAATTTTACAAATAATTTCGGACTGAACGTCAGTAATTAAGAAAATATAATGCAAATTTCGTCTTTGCTTCTTTTTTTAGAAAAAAAAAACTATATCTAAAGCATTGATCTTAAAAATCATTAAAAATATTAGAAAGCGATAAATTGAAGGGAAAAAAAAGGAATATTATTCTGCAACAATAGACTGTAAAAGTTTCACAAATTCCAAAACTAAGTTCAGTAATTAGGAAGGATGAATACTAAGTTTGTCATCATTTTTATATTAAGAAAAAGAAAGACAGTATTAAAAACAATAATTTTAAAAAAAATGCGAAAACTTATAAATGATAGAAAAGTAGAATATGTTTTTATTTAAATCTTCGAAGTGGGGCTTAGAGTACAATTTTTTTTTTTAAGTTCCGTAATCTCCTATTATTCTAGAATAAAATCTCAGCCTTTACAATGATGCATTTTTCATTCTTCAATAGCGTGAGAACTAGACGTAGAACACAAAAACTGACTCATGCTATTATAAGGGCGTAAATTACTTGGCACGGGATATTTTTCTTTTTTGCTTGCGGTCAACCGAGCTATAATTAATATGTAAACTTTTCTTCTTATTTATACTCACATTCTGGAATTACTTTGCACTCTTTTGGCGAGAAAAAAATGTAGACTAATGGACGCCAACTACCTATTGGCCATACAATAGTTAGAAGATTCCAATAACAAGTGATCCAGTTTTATTAAGACATGCCCTACATCGAAATTAGTTTTCCCTCACTTGTTTCATCATTGAATGTGAATCACACTATAGATTATTAAAACAATTTGAATAAAAAACAAATTTAACTATTATTAATTCTGTTACAACGAAAAAAATAGTACTATCATTAAAAACCTTTGATTTAATGAACGAATGTTTAGAAACAATGTACGGGAGACACACCTTAATTATGCTACTTATAGTTAGTGTTCATTATTAATTAGGGTACTTCATTCAACGCATTGATGTTTTTTGCGTTTTAAAAAATACTTTTAATTTCCTTTCAAAAATAAAGGCAAAACAAACGACATCAGTCTGTTTATCCAATTAACCGTAAAGTTTACTGTAAGGAGCAGTATTTCCCCTTTATGGTTTTGGAATCGCTAACAGCTGGTATGGTTAGAAATCAGTGAATTCAAAAGTATACTGTTTCATTTTACCATATTACCCATCCATATATCAGCTTTATTCCAAAACCATAAAAATTATATTTAACTGGACTTTGCAGTTAGGCTTTCCGTTAGGTAACAGACTTAGGATTAGGTTGTGGTTGAATTGTGTTTTGTCAAATGAATTTTATAATGCTGCTTAATTAGTTTATTTGGCTGTGTCAACTATCGTGAGAGATACTAGACATTTTTGTGTTAAGCAGCGCTATGGTGCTGCCATCTATACGTGTAAGAGAGTTTCTTAGTCTAATAGTTCAGAGTCATCAATTGAAGTTTTGCAGAAATAGTCCAGAGTCATCAATAGGAGTTTTTCATGCTTTGCAGATATAAAAGAAATATTTTGATGTAAAAGCTGTGTTTCGAACCCCCGTTTAGAATGTCATGAGATTGATAGATTAGCCTTTACGGTTATTGCATGTGTATACCAGCAGCTGTAAGGAGTTAATAAGTGACTTCTTTAGGTGGGCCTAGACGATGCTGAAAAAATTCCGGCTGCTTAACCGTATGAGGTGAAAACAGTCAATGAACGAATTTTCTCTCAGTTGACAACTTGAATACTAACTTTTTTTATGATTATTGTACTGTTTTGGTTGAATATAGTAAAATAGCAATTAAATAAATTATTATTTAACCATTTTTTCCGAGAAATTTTCTGCGGCGAAGTGTCCCAATTTCAAAAATCGGATATTTTTCTATTTTTGTACAAAATTTGCGCCCTATTAAATGTTTCATACAATTTACATGTCTGATGTGATTGACAACACTGAATGTCGATTTCAATAATAGGCTGTCTAGAAGAAATAATGGTAGACACGTGGCATAACAAAAGAAAAAAAAAGAAAGAACGAAGAAGAAGAAGAAAAACTCAAATTTTTGAAGTGAGCTAAATAAGGGTTCTTAAAAATTATCAGAAGAATTTTTTTTTTCTTCTTGTCCTCACACGTTTCCTTTTTAAACGTAAAGTTCTAACACTTTGAGCTGCTGTGGCTCAGGAGAGAGAGCCTTTCTATGAGATTAATGAAGTGAACCAAGTTCAAATTCCAACTTGCACCAAACCACAATGCTGATATCTTCAGTAGTAGACGAATCGTGGGCTGAAATCTCGTTGCTATCGGACTAACTGGGGAAAGGTTTTCGTAGTTTTCCTCTCCAATTAATGCAAATGCTGATTGGCCTCATCAGAAGCCAAGTTTGTCGCAATATTGGATCCAGGAGTTTCAAGGCTGCGAAGTAGTGCCCCAGAAGAAAAATAAAACAACGACCACCCTGCATAGCTTTTGACCTAATGATCTGATCTTCTCATTCTGCGTACTCAATCTTAAGGGTTCAAGGGGGGTGGCTATGATAATTAATAATTGCAGACGATATCTTAAGTTACGAAATCAGGCATAAAAACGTACCTTTTTTTTTTTAAACGGATTCGGATTTCTGATCCTCAAAATAGAAGGGGCAGCCACAATCTGGGAAATAGGGTCCCCATAGTTTGGTGAAGAGAGTGATTAAAAGTTTGAACCCCTTAATGTTAATTTTACTTTTTGTTAATTAATAACAATTTTTTCCCATATCTCGAGAATTTTGTAGGCGAATTGAAAAACTCATAATCTTACGATTATAAAATTCGCTTGTCGAAAGATAGTTCCATGCAAAAAAAAAATTTGTAAATATTTCTTATTATTTATTACATTATTTAAAAATAGTTGAAAAATTTTTGAATTGTATACAATTTTTGAGCAAAAAAATCGTATGTACTTTCTGTTAGGATTACAACTTTTTATCAATATCTATGCTTTTGTTTTGATTTTCACGTTCTATTTTGCTCATTTTCGCTTGTAATGTCACATAATTACAGGCATTTTGGTCTATACATTCGAAAATGCTCTTGTGGAAACTAGGTTTCTCTTTAAGTTCGTTTGGCGCACGAGGTAGGAGAAAAATGAAGTGGTAATATTGGCGTTAAAGAAAACAAAGCGCTATTTTTCTTCTTCTTTTATTCACCAAGAATCTTACTGAAATTTAGAACAAAATACCAACCAGAACAAGATTTGTTTTAGAACATTTAAAAATAAGCTGATTTCTTATTATAATTTTTTTTTAAAATAGATTTTATTATTAATATTCTTTAACTAAGCGAAACAAATTTTAAATGAAACGAAATATCGTACTTAAAAAGTTAATAAATATATTTTTTTTAAATAAATATCAATGAAAAAATACTTAGATGCTCATAGATACTTTGCTTTAGATACTTATTTTTCAAATTTTTTTTTTTTTTTTGTAGATTTATGTTTATTAAATTAGTCTACATTTGTGTTTTGTGAGGGAGGGAAAAGACAACATAAGTATGAAATCGAATCCTGAAAAATGTCATATGTATTCGTTATAATATTTACAGTGTTTTTTTTTTTTTATTAAATATTTTTTTTTGAGAAGTTTCATTTTAATTATAAAAGTATTTTTTTTATTCTGAAATATATATGCTTCTATGAAACGGAAGATCTTTAGTTAAAAAGACAATCCTTACAAACATATGGAGTTTTAATACCATCCACATGAATACTGTTTGTGTGCTTATCAGCAGCCACATTCCACCCTCTTAGACTCAACACGAACTCTTTGATCTATCCAAGTAATGATCAATCTGTTCATTTATTATTTTTACAGTTCCTTCAGCAAATTTTTTTTTGGGACACTCTGCATAAAATTCAATTCACAATTTCTCATAAGGAGAAATTCTACTTGAGTGCTTTAGCTCATTTTAGCAAAAATAATAATAATAATATTTTAAAATATGAATATCTTTCTTTCCTTTCCGGGATCTTTGTGGGTGAAAGGAGGTTTAAGGCAAAAATCGCCCCTCCCCCCGTATAAATAGTTGGTCTTGAAAAAAATTAGGTAGTGAAATGTTTTAACATTTTTTACATTAGAACTACAATTTCTCAATTTTTTTAACTATTGTATTTTAAAAATAGTAATTAAAATACGACTTGCTTTGATTGATCTTTCTATGTTTTGAAAAAGTAAGGATTCAAATTTTGTTTTATCTGTACATTTTATTATCATAAAAAACATTATTTTTAATCTTCTTTCATTAGCACAAAGGCACTAACAGCTTCAATGTTTTTAATCAAGAAAGAAGCTTAGGAAAAAATATTGTTATAACCAGTGCAAAGCCTACTAATAAAAATATTTATTCTGCCGAAAACTACCAGAATTCTAGAAATTATAAACAGTTTTTTCAAACTTCAAAAGTACTAGTTTCAAGAACAACTTACAAAAAAGGAATGTAAGTTTCAAGTTTTGAGAATGAAGAACCTGTGTTTGGAAAAACAATTATTATTTTGTGAAAAGGCTTCAAAATTTTATTTGTGTGTAATCTTTTTAAATTCTGTTGTGTTTTTTACAATCAACTGAAAAATGAGATGTACTTAAAGTAATAGCACCAGAAAAATTCATAATAATGAATTTATAATAATGAATATATAACAATGAATATATAATAATGAATATAATAATGAATATATAACAATGAATATATAATAATGAATATAATAATGAATATAATAATGAATATGTAATAAAAAAATTGCTTTTGCTTAAATATTCACCACCATTTACTATTTTTGTAAAAAAATGACAGTAATTTTTTCCAAACTGAGTTAAATTTTAATCTTTTTATCAAGTAGTAAATTATGTTTGTTAAAAAGTAATTTAGCTATATCGTAAATTTTAATTCAGATGAGGCAGAGTATATCAAGAAATTTAGTATCTTATTGAAATATTGAAAATTTTATTTAAATGATCCTAAATTTCAAAACTGTAAACATTGAGGCATATGCTAACATAATTTTTATTTTAAATTACTGCAAATTAAGAATAAGTAGTTTAAATTGAATACACTCTCTTAGTAACAAACACATACTATCTATCATACTTTTGAGTGAATATTTTGTATTTTTAAATGAATGCCGTGATATGTATAAAAAGTATAATATATTTAAATTTTAAGATTTTGCATAAAAATTATTATATTCTGTCTACGTATACAAGCATCAAGGTGATTGTAAATGAATAAATTATGTTTGAATATCGATCTGTATATTTTTTGCTCATATTTCCAAGTTATATCATTATTTTTACATTTATTAATTTACTTCAAATTTAATATTTCCATACTCCAATGTAATTAATATTGGAATGCTTCCTTAAATAGAGACTAGGGGTTGACCAATCCAATATTTGTCTACACTTTTATATAAATTTTTATTTGTAAAAAAAATATTTTCATTTTTAAATAATAAAATAATTTCAAAATACATAGTAATAAAAATTTGCTTCAGCCCAAAATTAAAATTATCTTTAAAACATTAGTGGTACTACCTCTATAGCATCGGTTGATTCTTTAACGAATGAAATGTAGAAAAGAATTTAAATTTTACATGTATGTACTTGAAGAAAGAAAAAAATTTTATATGAAGGAAAATATTTTTAAAGCGCCAAAAAGCAGAGAAAGTTAGCCTCATTATTAAATATTTATTAAAAAAAAGACAAGATAATATAAGTCAAATTCTTATGAAACAAATTATAACTTAATTACTTAAATCTATAAAAATTAAGGTATTTTTATTTTAGATGTGTTATGTAATATATATATATTACATAACACACATCTAAAATAAAAATAGTTTTTTTAAAATTTTTATAGATTTAGATAATTAAATTATAACTTGATTTATATAAAATTGATTTAAATCATCTTCTCTTTTCTTTTAGTAAATATTGAATAATGATGCTAACTTTCTCTGCTTTTTGGCACTTTATAAATATTGAATAATGATGCTGACTTTCTCTGCTTTTTAGCACTTCAAAAATGCCAAATCATGGCGCAACCTTCCACCGCTTTTAGTTCTTTTCAAAACACTGATTTTTGGTGCAACCTTTCGCTGCTTTTAGGTTCTTTCAAAATCCCATTTTTGGTGCAACCTTCTCTCGTTGTTTGGAGCTAGTGAAAGCACCAACATGTAGTAAAACTGAACATCTATTTCTGTAGTCAGCAAATGAATACCAATGATTGACTCAACATAGCTCGAAATTTTTCACAGTGCAGGCCGACCCAGCATGGTACTTTTTCCCTAAATATTTATTAATTCATAATTCTCGAACTCATTTTCATAACTTATTTTTCACTTCATTGTACTCCCTGTATTTTTTTCTCTATATATCCTCGTAATTTTAAGTTTTTAAGCGTTATAGATTTTGTGCGGAAGATCAAAGTGTAACGTAAAACTAAAGCATAAAAAAGTGAGAAAAAAGAACTTAAAATTGCAATAGCTTTCGAACAAGTTGAAATTTCGAAAATACTTTAGTGTTATGTTCATCAACACATATGGCCCTTTTCAGGATTCCAAATTTCATTCCCTGTGACCTGTATACCGTGTATATGGTATTTTTTCCTATAAGTTTAATAGTTAACAATTTTCGAACTAATGATCGAATATAACATTTTTTTACGTCATTGTACATCTAGTATGTTTTTGTTACACTCCTCTGCAATTTCAAGTTTCTAAGTCTTATAGTTTTTTCGCATTGAAACAAAATGTAACGTAAAGTCGTAACTTAAAAAAGCAGCGATGTCTGTGGTCTTTTTTTAATTTAAAGATTTAAAAACATAATTTTTGTATTATTATTAACATTAACAGTTTAATGGTGAGGGATTGTTGTCGTTATAATGAGCTTTTCATTATTTGACGTTTTCGTTATATCTAGAGATTTTTTTTAAACATATATTTATTAAATAATTCTATGAAATCCAGCTCTTACATCATTCAGTACTTTCGCTTACATTTGAATAAAAAACATCTCTGCAATATTTTCTGCGTAAAAAGTAAATAAATAAGAACACTAAAATCTAGACATCACCTCTTTTCATCGTTCCTTTAACCAGTTTTTATTTGGCGACATTTCAAGAATGCCAAGGGTTTTAGTAGAGCAAAAAGATCTCATTAAGGTCCCCTTTAATAGAACAATTAAAAAGCTGCCAAACATCCTATCCGATTATTATCAGATTTTTCAAAAGCATCTTTCCAATGAAGATTTTTTTTTCATTCTACTTTATTACAGGGAGGGGGTTCTACTTTATTACATTTATTATTGTAAAAATTAATTTGTTGTTTTGTCGTGACGCGTGGCCTTCACGTGTATATCTTTAATTTTGCTGCACGCAATATTAGGAATTATCTTAAGAAAGTTGAGGGGGGTACCATGACGATTTCCGGCGGATGTTGATGACTCAAGACATTTTTCTTCTATCGTGTGTCCAAGAATGGATTTATTTATTTATTTTTAATTTAATAGAATGTCCATTTCGTTTGCCAGAAAATATAATGATGGATATATTTTTTTTTAACCTGTAAGGTATTCCGCGAAAATTGTCGCCTGTGAGGAGAATAGACTTGCAAAAAGCGGACAAATGGGCCGTGAAATCAAGTCATAATCCCCTAAAAATGTTTTTTTTTTCCTACTAGTAATTTGAATGCAGAAAGAAAAAACTAATAAAGGAAAAGATCATGTATGAGTCTTTCTGAAAAAAACACGAGATTTTGAAGAAAAAAACTAAATTTAAAATCTTCAGAACAGTTTATTTTTTTTAAAAAAATATTCATCTTATAACCTTAATTAGATACCTGCAAATGACGCAGTGTGGGCACCTCGATCCTGATCGGTTGTTGAAACATGGCATTTGTTTACAACTGTTCTTTCTATTCTATTTCTAGTAAGCCAAGTCCGTCACGTATCAATTCTCTTACTGGATTCTTTCACAAAGATTTCAATTCCTTCACTTTATAATTCTAACTCAACACAAAGACAGGCGCGAAGCCATGAAGAATATATACAAGGTAATTATGCATCAAAGTTGCCAGCTACGTAGAACAAAAATATATCACGGTTACAATAAAATACATAAATAAATCTTAAGTTAAATAAACGACGCAGACGAGAAAGTACTATATTTCAACAAATTCAATGTGCGATACGGTCCTGTATTTAATTAATTTCACATTAATTAACATTTTTAACTAATGTGGAGAAGCTTAGCTTAACTTAAACACGCCATTTTATTTACAAACGACCAGCTGGTGCTGACATAGGTCACATGTGTGAGTTAAGACTCCTATACTATAAGAGCTGAGCTATGCGCCATTATGGAGCAGACAAGTTATGTTAGTATTTGTGTGAGAGTATGAAGGCTATTTGGATACCTAAAATTATTGATATGGATGGTTGTGCGGCAGTAAATTGCACAAACAGTTAAAAAAAATATCTTTCGAATGTTCAGATTTCCTGCAAATTTGAAAAGAAAGAAGAAATAGATAATAAATTGCAGAAGATACAACTGGCAGCCTGGAAGTGAAGCTCACTTACGTGAGGTAAATACTCATTTATTTATAACTTATTAGATTTATTTGCTTATATAAGTAGTATATAAACAATATTAAGTTGTTAAAATTTGTTTTTAAATGCTTGTTTTCGTTTAATTTAAAAAAAAAAAAATAAGTGAATAACTTTCAGGGTTACTTGAATTGACCAGTTTTAACTATGTACCAAATATAAGAATTATCATTGAAAATTGCATTTATTAAGTATATATTTCTTTAAAATATGACTTTTAAACAACATTTATTAATATATTTAACGATTTTAAGTGTTTATCTGCGATAAAACCAATAAAGGCTAGAGATTGGCTGAATAAGTATTAACCAAACTTATTTCAGGACCACCAAGTTTTGTATTCACTTTTAAGCATTTCTTTTTGTTAAAAACAAATATTTACCTGTTTTTTTTTATTGTATTCCTTTTTATTTCACTAAGATCAAGTAGTTATTTTCTTAATCCTGGCTCATATAAGTTTGTGTTTTACTTATTTATGGTAATCGCCAAAAGTTTAAACGGTTTGCTTACATTTATCATAAGAAATCTCTTTAACATGCGATATTTCATATAGTTTTGGATCTATCAGTTTCTTTTAAATTGTTGCATTAAATTACGGAAATAATTAGTTTCTGTGTTAGAAATTTCATGGGAGTATGTTTAAAAATTGCAAACTCTAAATTTTTTGAATGTGATTTAATTTAAGTACGAATATTAAAAAAAAGTATTCTAACTATTTTTGCTGGTTCATTTTGCAGAATCTCAACAAGAAAGAAATAGAAAATGATAGTAACAATAAATTAAGACCTGATACTATTCTAACAATTTTCAATGTTCCAAATTCCTTAAAAATCTGAAAAGAAATTGGAAAAACCCAGATCTAACAGAAATATAAAATTTAGGGCCAAATTTACTTTGAAATCTTTTGTAAAAAAGATTGATGTAATTGGCATGTAGCGCATACGCAATTTGTTATTTAAAATTTTTAACCGGTAATAAAATTTGCAGTAAATTTTCATAAGCATAAAAAAAAGTTTCGGAAAAACAATGATAGTCGATGCACGGTTTTCTTAAAACAAAAAACTGCAAACAAAACTGGTTAACAAAAAACTGCATAATTTACCGCAATAGTTTTCATTCATTTCAAAGTAGTAAATGGAACAACATGAAATTCTTAAGCAGAATTTAGACTTTTAATGAAATAGAGCCGAAGCAACTTCTTGCGCTTTGAAACAGTAAATGAAGCAGTAGCAACTTTATTGTGCTTAAAAAGTGCAACTTGGTAAAAAAAAAATAACTATAAAGAATAAAATAGAACTGAAACAGCTCCTTGTTCATCAAAGCAGTAATTAGGCAAAAAGAAAAGGAAAAATAGCAGCCTTTTAAAACAGTAAATGGATGACAAAATAGAGAAACAACGGCTCCCTACGCTTAAAAGTATAACAGTGAAATTGTTTAAAATGGAGTCATAAAAAATCCATCTGTTTAAAAATAGTAAAATGGTGAAAAATGAAGCCACAACAGTCCCTTGCGCAAAATAGTTAAAGATGGAGCCACATCAGTTTTAAAACAGTAAAAAATTAAAATATATGGCCACAACAAATCTTGGCGATTTAAAACAACGAAATGATATCAAATAAAGCAATATAATATGGAAATGATATAATATAAAGATTAAAACAATAAAATGTAATAAAAAAGTGGAGCTACTTTTATTCTGCAGCTACATACCATGCAGCAATACCATACTTTCATTACCATGTCATGCATAATAGATTATTAATAGATTTATCTTTAGTTTAAACGTAGCAGGTTTATAAATATTCAGGTTAAATTCATAAACAACAATTAAATTATCTTCCATATTCGGAATTAACTAAAGTCATTAACAGCTTTAATGATTTCATTTATTTGATGTCTATAATAACGTGTAGCTACTTTATTATTTACTTCAAATAACAAAACTTCAAATTTATCTTTGTATTTCTAATAAAAATGTCTAAAAAAATGTATCGACAATAAATTAACAGAAAATACTTTAATTTGCATCGTAAAGTATAATTCTTGTCGAATAAAACAGATGTGAAAAAAAAATCAAAAAAACAAATTGATTGATTTTGCAGTATCTACGTGAGCAGCATAAATTTAAAAACTTAAGCAAAGTTGGTCTTATAAACTGTGGCCTGTCGGGAGAATTTTTGGGCGTTGCCAATCTTATCTTCTAAAAAGATCTTGATTAAAGCGAAGCCAAATGATTTTATTATATAAAAGATTTGCAAAGGGTACTGATAGCTTTATAGGGTAAATACGCTCTTTATACATTGGATAATTTACCCTCAATAATGAATAATGTTTGTCCATTAATGCGTCTATCAAAATATAAGTATGGAACATGAATATAAAATGCGTGTTTCGCGGTATGGAAAATGCGTTCCATTTACTTTTATTATCTTTATTTTCTTTCAGGAGCTGAATATGGTGAACAAATTTCTTCATCAAAATATTTTTTTTTCTTATTTGCCTCTAAGTTAAACTGGTTTTTTGTAAGTATGAAGTAATTGTAGATCCAATTTGAAGGAGAGGTTTTGTATCGCTATTGTTAGGTCATTTTGTGCATTGCTTCAATAATGAAAATTATTTTATTTAAACAAGTTTGTCGTAATTGAATAGTGGCTGTTGTCGAAACCTGATGTCTTTATGTTTTCATATTAAGAGAAAATAGCTTCGTATGAATTTTCTGTAAATTGGTGCGTTCTGAAAACCAGAGTCATTAGAGCTTGCTCTAATTCGCTTCAATTTTTGAGTTTAACTCATTTATTTAACAGTTAGTTTTCGGAAAAATTCAGCTCATAGTTTCTACTTAAGTCCTAATTCTTTATTTGATTTGGGGGGATGGTGAAATGGTCGATCGAATTTGGAAGAAAGTTTTGTATCATTTAGAGCATCACTTGAAGTAGATGTCACAGTTAAATAGTTTCTGTTATCGAAACCTGATGCCGTTAAATTTTCGTAATTGGAGAAAATAGTTTTCAAAAAATGTGTGCGCTCTTCGAAACCACATCTGGCGGTCCAAACTCTGCAATTTTCTACTTGAAATAATTGCTGACTTTCCGAACAAATGAGTTCGTAGTTTTGACATGACGCCATGATTCCTTATTTGATAACATTTTTTACATTTTAAAGGAAAGGAATAAAATATGAGACATCAGATTAAAAATTCGCCCAAGTATCTAATTTATCACAGTCAGAAATATAGTGAATATTTTCGCTGCATTCTGTGTTACACCAGTTTGCTCAAACTGCAGCAATCAGAATTAAATTTCGCGAAGCATATTTCATTCATAAGAATTTCCATTTCATTGAAAACATTACAGTAAAAAATTTAATTTGCATATCGTGACATAATCTCTTCTATTTCAACTAAAAGTTTCATTATTAAAGCATTTCGTTTACATGAAAGGAAAGAACAGCATATTTTCTCTTTCCGGACTTTAAACGGATCGAATGCTTCAGTGCTTTACGAATGGCAACGGATTCAGCAATTCGATGCGTATTCCGCCAACGAAACAATTGCGATACAAAACTTCGAATCAAAAATTTGAAGTTTTTCGAAGTTTCTACGCGATAAATCACGAAGCAATTTTATAGAAAGACGTTCCAATATCGATCGTGTTTTATTTTAGATTTAAATCGATTAAGAATCTTATGTAAATTAAGTAAAAAAATCGAATCCTCCAGTAACAAATAATAAAAATAATATTAGTAGTATTTGCATTGCTTTTAATTTTGGTCGATGAATTTCGATTTTGTTTTACAGTACTTCGTTTTCCAAACTTTGAATGAACGGTTGCTTAATGTTTTAAACGTTTTTGGGTTTCTTACAGAGTTAGAAAATTTGCAAGAATAAGTTTTTAAAATGAAACTATTTATGATGATGGAACAGCGAAGTTAACTCGATAAACTTTTTAACACAGTGTGCTACACAAAAGTGACGGAAAATAACGTGCTGAAGAAAGCAGATAATGTAGCCTTTTTTTTTTCAAATAAAAATTTATAAGCCATTCAAAATAATTAATGGTTCCTACATTATAAGCCAATATATTTAAATTTCTCCCGTTCCTTAGGTAATTTATAGTTGATACATAAATCTTCTCATCATTAAATATATCACTTATGGTTTATGTGAATCATAATAAACTCAATTCAACTTTTTAAGAAAAATGGTTTACTGGAATTACTTTTGCTAACTAGATAGTTACATATAATTACAAATAATTGAGTGTACGAAGACTAATTACTTTCATTTGTGCTTTATTCACGTTTTTTTACTTCAACACTATATAGTGGTACGCTTATCATTAAGGAGTCATAAACTACAGATGTACTACAGAGGAAAATATTGTTAATAGGTTAAATATTGACTGCTTAAGTAAATATTGTTGCTAAAGTTAAATCTTGGTACTTTTAATAGTAATATTGAAAAAGATGAAGTTGGAAATCAAATCAAGGAATCAAGTGCGAAAAATGAAAAAGTGATACAGCTTAGCTATAAAATCGAATAAGAAACAGAAATTTGATAAGTTTAAGCTTAAAAACAGCTTGAAAGAGATAAAACTATTGATATATTTCCTAAAATGATAATTTGCATTTTTAATGCAATCATAAGTTCGTACCATTTTGTTTCTACCGAAATATTGGAACACAGCCAAGGCGATATTTTATTTTATTTTATAACCGTCGTTGAACAGCTGTCCTAATTTTGGGTTTACGATTACTCATTCTCAACTCCATAGCCTCGTAATTTTGAACCCAAACCTGAAGACAAGGAAACCCCTGGATCAAGTATTGGAAGAAATTTGCCTTCGTGGAGTACTTTTTGGTGGAGCTAACCCGCATTTGCGGTACATGGAGAGGAAGAAAACGAGAACTTCGCACGGTTATCCTGACGGCAAGAAGACTCTAACCCATGATCCGTCTGTCATTGTGGATATTTTACTTCAGCACTGTGGTCGGTGCTAGTCGGATGCGGAATTCGTATTGACTGGTATTTGAACCCGGTTCGCCGGATTGGAAGGCGAACAATCTATCCCTTGAGCCATCACGGCTCAACTAAAGCGATATTGATAATTTTCAGTAAAAAATGTCCTTGTCAAACGAAAATGTTCTAAAAGTGGAACATCGTTAAAAATAAAGCACTTTTTTTCGCTCATTTCTTCAATTTATTGTCTTTATATGCTTTTAGCAGTGAGTTTATCAAGTTTAAGTAATTTGGTTAACCCTTTTTTTAATCCGTCGTTTAAATGGTTAAAGACTTCAAGGCCCAAAATTGAAATTTGGTCAAGAGTCTAAATTGAAATTTAGTGGTACGAACTCAGAGAATCCTGAGGCATATATTTATCCTTGATGTTCTGCATCGATGAAACTGTCAAATTGCAGCTGAAGTTAATGACAATATTTAATATGAATGATTTGGATGGCATTGTAATTTGCGTTCGAATTTGTTCCAAAATTGTTTGATATGGGTTCCATGTTTTAAGAAGGACAGTCCAGTTTTTGATCGTCCATTTCGTCTAAGTTCTGCGCATTTAACCACGTTGGCTCAAGGGATAAAGCGTTTGCCTCCCACTGAGGTGCTCCTTTTTTAATCCCAGCGGTTGATACGAATTCAGCTCCCGGCTTGCACCACCCACAGTGTTGACTTAAAATATCCTCAGAGATAGACGGATAGTGGGTTATTATCCATTTGCCGTCGAATTAACCGTGGGAGGTACTTGTCGTTAGTTCAATCAAAAAATATTCCACAAAAAATATTTGGTCCCAATGTTTAATTTAGGAGTTCTCTTGGCTTCTGTCCTGGGTTCAGAATTACAAGGCTACGGAGTTCAACATTGATAGAACTCTGAATTGAGGCTGCTGTGTATCACCGGTTCTAAAATATTAAATAAAGTTTCGGACAAGTTTCCATAGGTGAATGGGGAAGTCTTCCTGCTGGAATAAAATAAGGTCCTCCCCCAAATATGGACATCTAGTTGGAAAAGAATGTCCTCAAACATGTTCAGAATGTCCTCAAATCTTCTGTTTCCAACCAAAAAGGGACACAGGCTGAATCTTATAAAACATCCCCTCAATCCATCGACTTTAGATGCGTGACTGGATACTTTGGACCAAATAGTGCATTACAGTTAAATCTTTTGCAAAGTGTGTCTACTGGAATTATTTCCGTTTATGATTTTTCGGAAAAATTAGAAAAACAAAACGAAGAAAAAAGATTTAACTTTTATTGTATACGGTTACTCTTGTACAATTTTGCAATTCATAAGAAAGTAGAAATTATTTTATTCAGAAAGGATAAATTATGTATTTGAAATATTTCGGAAAATAATTTTCTTTATTTCTGTAAAACATATTTTTCTTTAAAAAATAATTAACGGGAAATTCGATATTTCAAACAGCGAAGAACAAAAATAAAATTTACCTTCATACTTTCTCTTATTGACTATATTACGTCTACAGCTCAATAAAATTGCTTCATTTGCTCAAAGCATAAAAAAATGGGCACCTTAACGTTCTCGTTCCAAATATATTAAGAAATCAATTGATGACAAAAAAAAATAATTAATGGAAAACCCATTGAAACTGGAACATGACCGTGAGAATATTTAAACACCTCATGATTTGTTGGGTTGAGATTTAACCGCTAAGTTAAGAGACATCAACATTGTAATTAACCCCAAAAATAAAATAAAAAAGATTATATGACCATAGGAAGAAGAGTGACAAGTACAATAACGCCTGGAGCGACCTCTTCCGGTGACATTAGATACGTGACCTGGTTGATAATAACGTTTCGTAGTAAAACGTAAATGATTTTTTATTTTTACTTTCTTCTTTTTCTCATCAAATAAAAAAGAGTGTATTAGTCTCTAATTGCTCTATACAATTACGAGCTATGTGAAGTTTTTTTAATAACAGTAGTTGGTCCCACGGTATTTCTTAAGCAAGTAAAAAGTAATCAAATTAATTTTCGGAGTTTTTTTTTCTTCCTTTTTTAAACAGGACTGAAGTTATTTGATTTGTGACATTTTTTAAGCGGTACCTCGTTATTTTTGATATAGAATTTTTTTTTTTAAAGTTGTCTTCAGTGAATCTGCTTATACAAAAATGTTGCGATTTTTTTTTTTTTTTTTTTTACTTTTTACTCATCTGTAAAATGGTTGTTGTTCTAGGTTTGTCATGTTCTCACACTTTCGACTAGATCAACTTCAACACGATAATCACAAATAAATAATTATATGATTATTACAAAAAATCAGGATAACATAAGCATTAATAAAAATGCAGCACACGATCGAATAAATAAAAAGCAGACGATGATTATTACACTTTTTGGAGTTGATTGTCTTCGAAAATGAGTATTTTTATTTTTATTTTCACCCACAAACATTTTTTGTTTTAAATTTTAAATAATATTAATTTAAAGTATTTTTATGATCTTTTTATGATTAACTTATTCCTTAAGTGGTCCAAGGACCCTATTTCCCAGATATGGGCCACCCCCTGATTCGGGGGTCAGAAATTCACTTCCGTCGCTAAAAAGGTATGTATATTCAGAGAAAGTACGATTTTGGGTCTGACCTCGTAACTTAAAATATCGTCTGCAATAATTAATTAGCATATTTAAGGTCACCACCTTGAACCATTAGGATTGTGTCCTAGAACGTGAAGATCCGATTAATGAATCAAAAGTTATTCAGGGTTTTATATATTATAGAGATTAAGTACGTTTATGAATTATTTAGTTAATTTGGAGTGATCATTTATTTAATTTATTTCAGTTATAAATTTAAACAAATAATTTATATCCTAAATTATTATTTCTTAATTATTATCTAAAATTTCTCAAATGGGGTTTAAGACATTTCTTCTTTTTTATTAGTTTTTATTATTTCTATTTTTTTAAAATTTATCTATTTATTTACTTACTTTATGTAGTTTATTATTGACTTTTAAAAATAGAAGATTTTTGCAGTTTTTCTTTTATTCTAACAAATAATCAAATATAGTATTTTTTAGTTTGAATTGTTTTTTTAAAAATACTCTCTATGGGATGTGAATTGCATAGGATGATTTATCCGCGTTGTTTTTAGTCTTTCAACAGCATAACATCTGAAAATCATTCTAAACTATAATTAAAAAAAAAAAATTTTTACACTTCAGAAAATTAGTGACCGAATCTACTTATCCGATAACTAGACACATTTTAAGGGGTTTGTTTTCTTTGGCTTAACACAAGTTTCACAACTCTGACGTAAGCCCAGTGGTCACTTCTCCTTTATTTACTCTCTTTTCGTGCCAGACCTAGTTTACATCACCGATATTTTAATCGCTTCCACTAAATTGTAACGTTTATGTTTGGACAGTATAACCGCATCCGGCTATTGTGAAATTAAAATCGATATCATATTTAAGAATTTGAAAAAACATTTCTCTAACCTTTATTCCTTTCTAAAACCGTCTAATTACAAGTCGAAGAAACTAATGCTGGCGAACGAGAAAAATTTCCCTTTCCTTCAAAGTGATTGTTATTTAAACGATTCAAACGTGATTGTACTCATTAAAACAGATTTTAACGCTTTAATGCTTTTCTGAGGGGGGGGGGAGTGAATCTGCTATCAGTGAGATGAAATATGTTTTGTTGGATACGCTTCGAGTCTCTAGAGTTACCCCCGGGGGATTGAACCGGGTAACTAAAGAGTTACTTTTACAAATAAATTAGGTAGCGTGCGAAACGATAAACATCTAAATGTCTTGAACTATACACGTAAAAGAAATGGATGTAAATTATCGCTTCATTTCATAAGATATATATTTTACTTTAAGTAAAGGAATATTATTTAGATTTTCAAATTTTTAAATTTCATCATCATTTACACAGTTACAGTTTTTTTCATACAAACATTAGGCAGCTTTAATCGCTGCTCTCTCCACATACCAACTGCCCGTAACTGCCTCTGATGAACTATTCTTTTTTCCGTAAAAAGTTTTCTACAGAAACATAGAATACTTTGCCAGCAAAATGAGCAATTATAGTAGCTTTATGTATTTTTATTAGTCAATATTATTAATCTACTTATTGACGAAATATACTTATTTTGTCAATATATTAATCGTAACGACTTGAAAGGTTACCTAGATTGGAAAAATTATGATTGGTACTTGAAAATAAATTCCACAACATTTCAAAAACTGCCCCGATTGAAGTTTGTTCTCTTGCAATTAGATGGGCAGGATTGGTTTTCAATTCCAACCAATGTGCAAAGCGCCAAAATAAAAAATAAAAAAAATAGACCACCATCGCTTGAGAAATTTTTAAGGGAATTGAAAAATGTTTGCATACAACTATAAAATTTGTTTAGCCACAGATAATTCCATGCAAAATATGACTTTTAGTGAATATTTATTATTTTTATTATTTTATTTACTTAACACAACATTTTAAGCCATGGGTTTCAAAAACTACATCGATTGCTGTTCGTTTACTCGTTACTCGTTATTCAAAGGGACTGGATTGGTGTTCAATTCCAGCCCATATATATATATATATATATATATATATATATATATATATATATATATATATATATATATATATATATATATATATATATATATATATATATATATATATATATATATATATATATATATATATATATATATATATATATATATATATATATATATATATATATATATATATATATATATATATATATATATATATATATATATATATATATATATATATATATATATATATATATATATATATATGGGCTGGAACATGAAGTTACAAAATGACACTGCTGTTGAAGAATTACTGCATTTGGTATATATATAAATATATATATATATATATATATATATATATATATATATATATACCCAATGCAGTAATTCTTCAACAGCAGTGTCATTTTGTAACTTCATGTTTAACTTAAAAGAAAAATGTTCCTACTCTTACTAGTTGCTCTTATAAGATCGCCATACCACGGGGAAAAGCGCTTCCGCAAATTCCATTTTATCTCCTTAATTTGAAATTTAAAGTATAGAAAAAATTAGTTCAGGCAAGCCTATATTAAGCCATGAAGTTTCAAACACTGAAAGGAAGTTTTTAAAATATCAAAACGGAAATAAACTATGACAGAATAACAATGGAGAAGTTCTCTTCGATTAATTTGTTCACATTTTGATATTTTAAAATTTTTTCCAGCAATTGTAACTTCATGGCTTATTCTAGGTTTGTCTGAACTCATTTTTCCTACGCTTTAAATTTTAAATGAGTCATGTCGATGAAAGTGATGCAAACTTTCTTCTGGCGTATTCTAGAGGGTTTAAATATCATTATTTGCACAAAAACTTAGAACAATGCAAAGAAATGTGAAAAGATTTTAACTTGGAATGAGAAAGAATAAATAATACGTTTCTATACCAAAACAATTAACAATTCGAAACATCGGGCCCCGATTTAACGAACTGCTACTTATCGAATCTCGAACAAATAACGATTTAACAATTTGATTTTCTACCCCATTAAAATAGAAGCAAAAACTCCGGTTTCACGAAGAATAAACCTCAAATTTACGAGTTATTTTGAGAGACGGAAAGAAAAAGTAAAACTTTCATTTTTTACGAATTTATTTTTTAAGTCTTTTATTCTTTTGAACACTTCAGCCTCTAATGTAACTGAACGGTTAAGAATTTTCTTAAATGCTCTAAAAATTTTACACTAGGAGGTGATGATTTTAACGGCAACCGCATGATGGGATAATTAATTTCTAGTATCGTCATTTTTAACATCGAGGAATGGTAACAAAAAAGAAATCGACATAAGTAGATTTTACACGAATTTAAAAAGGCAAAACGTATGGCACTTATAACTTGATTTAAATTATAAGAACTGTGTTACAGTAATTAAAAAGAAAAAAGGCTTCGGTATTTACCCAACCTTGATATCAATTTACCCACTTTCACAGAACATATTTAATAACATAACGTTTCACTTTAGAACAAGTCATTTTAAAACCCTCCCGGCAACAAACTGATTATCGACAACTTGTCGAACATCAATATTAGAACGAAATGAAGAACAAATAAAAGAATCGTGTTAAGCATTCGAGAATGATTAGCGGGCGTCACTCAAGAATAAATTTTAAAATAACCTTCGGGAATAGTTTGGCGGAAAACCCCAATTAAATTACACCTTTTATTCACCTTCCAAAACAGAATGTTTTAAAGGACCCTCGCCTTTAAAATCCTTCTGTTTTTTGGTAGCCACAATAATTTTCTATCACACGCGAACTGCGTCTTGAATAACAATAATATGTCTGCCTGGCGGTCATTTGCAAAGAGAATTTCTCACATCTTAATCTGAAAACATTCGACGTTTTCAAGGTGTTTTCCCTTCTCTTATTTGTCTTAACACTTTGAGCTGATCTAACAAGGATTTATAGCAGTTTAGAGGATCGGAAAAACTACATTATTTTTGCACTTTTCTACAACTACTTTGTTTCAAGTGCAGTTGACTACAACTTTGTAAATGTAGTGACTACAAATTACTTTGGAATTGTAGCGGCTTCTTCGCTATACTTTAAGGAGCCACACTTTGCTTAGGAAATTAATTGAAACCTGTATAATTTACACTGCTGAAAAAATTAATTTACACACTACGATTAAAGTGATTCTGAATAAAAAATTCGCTAATATTAAACACGAAGAATTATTTATAAATATTTATTCACGTTTATATGAGCCTTTTTGATATTCTGAAACAGTTTTTTTTTTTCGAATTTGTTCATTTAATCTTCAACTTCTTATGTTCTTCTTGACAACGAAAATTGAACTTAAGAAATGATAGGAAACTATCAAATACTTGCAATTTCGTTAAATGCTTGATGCTCTTTTATTTCTTCAAAGAAATGAAGTGAAAATACGTTCTCTTCCTTTGAAATAACATTACTTATTTACGAGTGCACATTCACATGTGTAAGTGTAACCAAAGTGATAAATTATCTATTATTCCTAATTATCTATTATCCTTCCTTTAATATTAGTTATACGTGACTCTATATACGCAATTCTTGTTAACTCACAGTCACAGGGGCATTTAAAATTGTGTCGCAGACCCACGAATATTTGTGCCCATCAAATTCCAAAAGTGAGTTGTGTTAGAACCCTGTTCTTATACTAAACTAGAGTGAAAGATAATAACCGCTACAAACTACTATTTTTTGTATCGCACTACTTACTACGCTACTTTTCGAAAAAAAGTTGCACACTTCACTACAAACTACAAAAAAAAGTAACGACTACAGTAGTTTCACTATTTGTAGTGCACTACCAATCTATATTTTAACGTAGAAGAAATAGTTTAAAAGCCTTTTGCTTTAATCAATTAATAAATAATTGGTATATTTAATAGTAAATATGATATGCAATGTCTGGTTACGGTTTCAATGAAAAATAATAATAATAAAAATATCGACCTGAGCAACTTTAGTTTTAATGAAAGCGATTTTCACAAATTCGAAGGAATGACCTTAACTATGCTAATTAAGTCGTGATAACTATTAAGCTACGGAATCATACACAAAAGCATACTTTCTTTGAAAAAACGTGTCTTTTTTTGGATGAGTTGAGATTTTTGATTATTAAAATGTAAAATAGAGTTGTAACAGTTTAATCAGGAAAGCGATCCATTTGGGCCCATTAATATTAGTTTTACTTTTAGTAGTGTATTTCGATATATCTCGGAAAGTTTTTAAACTAATAGATTTTTTTTACTTATAAATATAAATTTGTTGATTGGAAAAAACATTTTCACAAAATAAATTTTTACGAAAATGAATTTTTTTAAAAAATTTTTTTTTAAAAAATGAATTTTTACAATTTTTTTTTTTTTAAAATTAATTTTTACAAAAATATATGTTTAATAATAATTTATTACGTTTTTTTTAGATTACTTATAATGGCCTAAAAATTTTGAGTTGTGAGGCACACACATTTTTATATCTTTTTAAAGTATACAAATTTAAATGAGAAAATGCAAAAATAAGCAAAATAGGTCAAACACTTTTCAAGAAATCAAGTTTTTAAATTTACAAATTTTTTTTAAAAAAAATTTAATAACTCAGAAACTATTTATTACCTACCTATCCACATCTTAAAATTAAAAGAAAAGTCATAAAAATTTTCCTGTCCCTGCGTTTATTTTCTTTACTCTTTTTCGAATAAATTTTAACTAGTAGCCAAAAGAAAAAACGATTTGTTACAAATGCTGTCTGGCAATTCCAAGACAATTCTCATCTCAGGGTAATGAGGTCGGGGGGCTTATCTCGTAATTGCCAAGCGGGAGTCAAATATGTGCCACCACTTTTTACTTATTTATTTTATTTTCATCCTCTTGCAAAATGGGTACTGTTACTGTAATTCTACATGTCCGCGAATTTTTCGACTAGATTGATCGCATCAACTTCCCAACACCTCAATCACAAATAAAGAGTTGTAAAAATCTTAAAATAAGCGTTAATAACAAAGCAGTAAAACAAATAATAAAAAAAAGCTGACGATACGTTTGGAACTTCTTGGAGTTTGCTTTCCAGAATGAGTTGCTTTATTCTTAATATTACGAGTACGCAATTTTAATATTTATTTAAAGTACTTTTATCTTCTTATGAGGATTAAGTAACTCACAACTGGAAGCTTGAAACCCCAGAAGAAAAGCATGGCCGAGCCATACGATTTAAATCACATGGTTGGGCTTAATCACGTGATTGTGCTTGGCGGTTAACGTTGAAGCAATTAGGCTTATTTTGTTATAACGCTGGATCAATTTTCGGATCAGATTTAATTGGATGACGGCAAGTGACGTCACACGTGTGTATGGAACTTGAAGCATCTGAATAGTGGAATGGTGGCATCAGCGAATGCCACGATTTACCCACAATAAAATCGCTTGCAGGAATCTGATTACTGTCTTGACGACATTTTAATGTAATTATGAGTACTGAAAAAAGGAAAGGCATTTTAAGACGTCTTAAGAAACTTATATTGGATAGAACTGAAAATAAATTCAGCCTATTAGATATAACAAGAGAGTATAAACATAAATGGGTGCGATTTTTGTAACTTGAAGTGTTATAACATTTAAAAAAGTCAAGTATGAAAAAAAAGGAAAAACTGACCAACGAATAACCTGTGGTCTTAATAGTGCGATTACAATTTTCTCTCTTTTGTAATTAATCGTTATTATGTCCATTTTTTCATTCATATGTTTATTTAATTCATCCACCTCTAAGTCCTTCGACTGTTTTTTTTTTTCTTTTTGTTCCTTCTAGTGGTCTGTACAGTGTGGCAAAAAAGGAAGATAAATAAATGAAGAAAGAAAACAAAACAACAACAAAACACAGACCTACCTGAATAACTTCTGATTTTAAAGATCGGATCTTCACGTTTTAGGACTCAATCTTAATGGTTTGAAAGGGTGACCTCAAATATGCTAATTAATTAGTGTAGACGATATTTTCAGTTTCGAAATTAGGCACCAAAACTTATTTCTTCTGAATAAACATACCTATTTTTCGACGGATTCGGATTTCTATCCCCCCCGAAATATAGAGGGTAGCAGCAATCTGGTATATAGGGTTCCCATAGTTTGATCAGGAAAACGATCCAAAGTTTGGACCCCTTCATGTTAATTTTACTTTCTGCGTTTTTTGCCATACCTCAAAATCTTTTCAAGCGATTCGAAACATTTTTACACACGATTTTAAAATTCATTTATTCAATGATAAAGCCACGTAATAAATAAATTTTAGTAACTGTTTATAACTTTTTTTTTATTTCCAAAAGACAGTCAAAAAATTTTGAATTGTAAGGTATACGATTTCTTACATCAATTTAAAGTATGTAGTTTTAAGTGGCAAAATCTAAATCGGTTAAATAGTTACTGTAAAATCGAATTTTAATGAGGTAGTATATTTTTTGGCTCACTATCCCTTAACTTTCTAGGACCCTTTGTAAGTGACAATGAGCTAACTCCCATCAACACTTACTTAAATGTTCCACTATAAACTGAATCCACTACAAGACGAACAACATGGAAATAAGTTGCTCAAATAAAAGATATTTTCAAATTATCATTAATGAGTGTCTAGTAAATTATGAGTGCAGGGAAGGTGTCGCTGATGTTTCTTGGTAAATCCTATAAGAAAAATTTCTGCAAAAAAAACAAAAAATCTTATTAAATTTACGGTTTTAAATTGGTTGATTTTGCAAATCCATTAAACGTACGAAGTAAATCAGCAGACGTAACGGATTTTTATCATACAAGAAAAAAAAATTTCTGCGAAAGTCACAAAATAAATCCGTAGTCAGAACGTATTTTTTAGAACAAGTAAGCATTTTCTGTGATCGTTACAGTAAGTATTATCTATGATCGTTGAGAAATAAATTAGTATATAAAATCAGTAATTATGAAACTAAGTAAATCAGTAGTATTCTTAAAGTAATGGATTTTTTCTCAAACAGTAAAATCTGGAGTGATATCTAGACTTGCTCTGAATTTGTTTCCGGTGATGTTCGGTGACTGACCGAAATCAAGAGAATGTCGACTTTCATCGGTGAATGCCATAGTCGATTTGGTGATTGTCCGAAATATGTGTTATATTCGATTTGCCATTAATTTATTCCTTGATATTATTATATTTATTCGATATTTTAATATCTGTTGAGGATAGATAGCACTTGACCTTAAAAAACCATTGATGTAGGGAATACCGGGCAGTGGCACTAGACCTAGTATATATTTCCGACATTTACGAAAGCTACTATGTGATAGTCAACATTCACCGGTGGAAGTCAACAACCACCTATTTCGGTCATTTACAGTAACACATACATTAGTAGCAAATGTACAACATAAGCTGAATTATGTTTTCGAAAAAGAAATCTCCTGAACATTGAGAATAGCAATGCGAGAAATACTAATGCAATTTTTCAAAACTGCCATGAAAGCTGACGGGCATTTATTGACCATTTCACTTGAATAATCTTTTAAAAATAACGAATCTATTTAAAAATTTATAGTTTAGAGAAAACTGAGTTAGGTAAACTTAAACCGCGAAGTTTCAGATGCTAAAAAAAATTTGTTTTTTAAATATCGAAGTATACGTAAACACGCTTTTCCCTAACTAAACCAAATTATTTATGTTGGTGAAAGTTAAATCTTTTCTAATGTAGTTTGCTTTTTTCTAATTAAAAAACTGACGAAGAAAAATATTATTAAGTAAAAATTTGTGTTATCCCCAGAAAACTATAAACTAGATTGTTCGTAAAACGGAAATTTTAATTTCACAAATTGAAGCAATTTATATCGCGCTCCAAGTAACTCCAAGTCGTGGAACTCGCCCAAGTTCTAAAGAAAAGAATAAACTAGTTGCTGCTGCTGCCATCTATATTTCAAGACTGATACTATTTATTGAAATTGCTTGATGGGCTCACAGCTATTTTTTTAATTATAAAAAGAAAAATTAATGTTTGATGAATTAAAATTGAAATACATTATCATATTTCAAATGAGACTCCGTCAATTTCACTTAAGGGTTTCTCCCATTTAATAAGTTTGAATTAGCAAGTTAACAAAGAAAATTAGTTCTTTCGACATACAGTGCGGATGAAAAACAGAACACCTTGAATTATTTATCATCTAATCACTAATGATAAGATTTCTGCGTACTAGGGCTCAAACTTAATGGTTCACGTGATTGACCTCAAATTAGTTAATTAATTAGCATAGATAATTAGTTAATGTGAGGAATCAGATTCAAGAACATAATTTCTGTGAATAAACATCTCTTTTTAGAGAGAATTTTGATAATCGAAATCGTTTATCATAATCGTCATTATAATTTATAATTTAGTCATAATCGTCATTATAATTTAAAGAAAAAATGCAATTTTTAATTGATATTCATTATTTCAATTAATAACAGTCGAAATAATTTTGAATTGTAAGGCATAAAAAATTTTGCATCACTTTAACGAATGTAATTGGCAAATTATGAAATTTGAACAGAATCAGTCGAAAAGTTCCTTTGAACTTTAATTTCAAAAAATTTGATTTCTCAGGATCCGTGTAAAAATAGGTTACGTTCATTTAGAGAAAATATGTTTTTGTGTCTGATTCCGTGATTTAAAATATTGTTTACACTAATATATTAACATATGTGTGGTCACTCCCATTGACCATTAAATTGGAATCCTAGTCCTAATATTCAGGGAGGGATTTTTTTTCTCGCATTGCATACATTCTTGTTAAAGACATTGATTCTTTTAAGTTACAATTTCATTTTTTAAAGATGAGAGTAAAAATAATTTTGATTATGCAGCAATTAAACGAAAATATTTTAAAAAATACTTTATCAAAATTAACATAATACGGACATTGCATGGTTACTTTGCAATACTTAACGCCAATTTATTGACTTACTATTATTTTACTATCTCTTTACGGCAGGGGTTATAAACTTGAGGGGTACATTCTCTTGGGGGAAGGAGCTAGGTAAAACTAAATGCGGGACGCAAACGTATCGGTAAAAAAAATAGATAAAAAAAGACAGCGAGAAGTAACGAGAAAAAAATATTATTAAAAGTTAAAAAAGTATTGAATTTTCTGAAGGAAAAGCAATGAAATGCATTCTGACTAAATAAAAATAAAATACATTTTTACACTAATATTATACATTCACAAATAGTGTCGTACATACTGCAGGCACTACGCATTTAATAATTATGTTATTATTAAACTAAAAGCAAGATTAAAACTTATTAGTGGCTTTCTTGGACCTGAACAGAACAAAGTAACTTTTAAAGTTTAGTGTCTAAACACAGTGAAATAGGAGATTAAATTAAAATAAAAAAAAATTATTGTACAGGGGTGGAGAAAGCAATGAAGCGTGCGGTAAAAAATTGAATCACAAACACTAAAAGGTGGAAAAGCACTGTCTTTGTACAGTACTTAATAAAAAAATCTGAAAAATAGCTTAGAGGTATAGTTTGCATATTTATGGAGGTAAAGTATTACGTATTTAAAAAAACTCACATAATCAGAATAAAATTTAACGTAAATTTGTGTAATCTGGCATAAATCATAGAATCGATCGTCACTAATGTCATCATCTTTGTCAAATCATCAGCGTCATAAAAAAAAGGAATGATTTTTCTATCCTCTAATTACAAAACACTTCTTTCTGTTTTTAATATATATATATATATATATATATATATATATATATATATATATATATATATATATATATATATATATATATATATATATATATATATATATATATATATATATATATATATATATATATATATATATATATATATATATATATATAAGAAAAATAACGATAATAATTTAATAATTTTATAAAATCATTCCGCTCCAATTAAATATTTTCAAAAAAAAATTTCCTCCTTTTTAACAAAATAATTTAATAAACGAAATTTTCTGAGAAATTTTAGAACTTTATTCAAACAAAACTAGCAACCATTTTTTTAAATCATTGTGATCGAATTAGTTTGTTCATTAAAATGTTTTTTTCTTAACTTCACGTTCCAATTTTTCTATGATTTTTATTTATTTATTTTACGAAAACTATTGTGTTTATTCTAGCCCTTTCATGATCATGATACATGTGTTAAAATAGTGTCTTGAGTGTTGACACTAACTAATCCAGCTACTAAAAAATCTGACATTTACATCGAAAACAGTTTTATTTTGCTGCGATACTTCTGAATTCAATTATAGATCGGATATGAACTAAATGTCCAGGCATTGAAAAGTTGATATCATTAATCTTGAAATAATTCGATAATGAATTTTACGAGTATTGATCGTTTTGGAAATTCAACAGATCTAATAATTATAAGTGTTTTCATCGCATAGGTGAAAAATTTCTGAATCTTTTTAAAAATGCAATAAAACAGTTAAAAAGGAAATCTTTAGAGACTTGAAAGACATGACAAATTTTATTTCGATAAAGAAAAAACAAAGACCGCAATATTCAGATAAAAGTATAAGATTTTTTCTCAATTTAGTAATCAACTTACAAACAAATGCAATCTAAATTATGAATCCGATTTTTTTAGAAAGTTAAAGACCAATGTTTTTGAAGATTAGGTAATTTTTAGCAGTAATTAAGATAATCACTTTTAATCTAATGAATATTAATGAAAAATCTTTGAATGCACTTTATATAATAAGCAATCTTAATTAAATTACCTAGGCTATCCTTAAAAATTTACTCAAAATATTATTTTAAAAAAATGTTTTCCGTAAAGATTAAAAAATATATTATTCAACCGAATGTTTGGAAAATTTTCATATACGTTTTAAGATTTTTTGGAATATCAATATTAGGAGATTCTACTCTGAAATACAATTTCCTCCAGAAAGTATACAACACATTTTATACAGTTACATACTTATTGTGGGTAATATCTTCCATGTATGCTTCAATTGCTGCCAACCTGTTTTCAAAGGAAACCATTATTTTTTCCGTAATGAACATCATTAGGGTGGTCATTGTAATTGCTATATCAGTAAATCTTCGTTTAATCTTGAAGAAAGTGATTAAGAAAGTGCAGCTGATACGCCTAATTGCGAACTACCATCGTATAAAACCTTTTCGAAGGAAATCGAATAAGTTAGTGATGTTTTCATTTGTTCTACTTTCCATTTATTACATAGCACGTATTTCTCTATCCACTGTGTACGAAATTGATATAACATCACCTTTGAAGTTATTTTGCATTGGAATTTTTGGTCAAAGAAATTTCACCAGTTTCGATCAGCCCTACATTGAAACTGTAAAGAGTGTTCTTATTTGTTCATCATTCGCTTTTTTGACTTTTTTGCCATACACAGCTGGTGTCATCTGCTACTTAACTCAGTCGGAGAACTATAATATTATTCAATCTTACTGCTCCACAGTTAAAGTGTTTGTTGGAAATGGAATAACATCAAAAAAACTATCTGCAATCATCAGTGACTATGAGCGAATAACAAATGCCGTGAAGCAAGTCAATGATTTGCTTGAAACTTTGATTCTGTGTCTGATTTTATATTGGTTTATATCTATTTGTTTTTACCTGTATTTATTTTTAAGTTATCACGCTACTACTTTGCAGTGCATGGCAATTTCAATCAGTTTGGCAATTCTATCAGGTCAATTAATAAGTTTCGTTAATATCTGCGATAAAATTGGAAATGAAATACTGAACATTCGAGCTGTTATAGATTTCGAAATTGAGCAAAATAAAGATTTGCTTATGAAAGAAGCTGGACTTTCATTCACGCGTTCAGCATTTAAACGATTTAGTAAAAATGTTTCTGTTGCTCCATTGGGATTTTTTAAGTTGAATAGCAGTTTCATTCCTGGAATCTTTGGATTAATTATAACTTATAATATCATTCTTTTGCAATTTCAGGATAGTCCAACCTTAGTGGCTAAGCCTTCACCTCAAATCGCAACATTAATAAATTCTAATTGAAAGTATGCTTAGTAATACAAGAATTACACTAAGCTAATAAACAATTTTAGCTATCGCAAAAATTACAAGTCATAAAAATCAATATAAGCAATTTGAAAAATTACACTAAGTCAATAAACAACATAAGCAATTGCGAGAATTACACAAAGCAAAAATAAATTTTTTTGTGTAATAATAACAGTTGAATTTCATTCGTTTTGTAATTTATTGTTGAGTTATTAAATTGAATAACAGTTTCAGCTGAGACGCAAAGACCCGAAGCTTGGACAGCAGCAGTTTTATGAAGATTCTGCGGAACTCAAGTGATGAAATAGTCATGATTCTTTACGTTTCCGCATTTGTAATGCAAAATATTTTGCTTTAGACCTTTCTGAACTCTTAAAAATTATGGCCAAACATTTTCGGATCACTCTGCTAAATAAGTCTGAGTCGTCGTTCTTCGGAATGAGACTGAAACTCGCATATGACTGACATTGATTCTGGAAATTGCAATTTAATGTATTTTAATGAACAAGAAGTGATAATTGTGAACAACTTTTTGGAAAGTAAAAATTGTCGGTGTAAGAATTTGCCTGTTAGGTGCTCTGACCCGAATCCTGTGTACCCGAGACTTTCTTGAGACTGGAAGCCGCATTTCAATGAATGACTATAACTCTAGAAAAAAATATTTATGAACAAAAACGTATATCCACATAGAGTTTATTTGAAAAACTACTTTTTATAAAGAGTTTCACCTTATAAATCAGCCAGCTAGGACCCCAGATCTCAACCTTATGCATAGTACGGCTGAAACGCTCACTGGAACTCGCATGTAGTGTCAGTGGAACACGCTGATAAACGTGATACGGCAATCAGCACAGGAATTTCTAATCTGCTCTGTTTCCAACATAAAATAACTCACTTAAAAGGGGGTTATACCCCTTATTAATACCTTTTTTGTTGTTTTCCACCTTTAGTTTATACATTCTGAGCTCAAAGAGTGCTGCACACGATCATGCTTGCGTTTTACAACAGTTGAAAGATTATCCGATATACTTTTCAACTTCCCACAGTTAATTTCAATCCCTGCTCAGATTTGTGATGAGATTAGGAACAAAACTGGAAAAGGTATAGAAAAAATGGACTCGAGAGTTGCGCAAAATCTGATCAGGCTGTATAATGGGCATGGAGTTGATGTCATGTCATTTTATTTTATTACCATCGTTGAACAGTCGACCCAATTTTTTGGGTTTATGACCACTAATGTTCAACTCCGTAGCCTTGTGATTTTGAACCCAATCCAGAAGACAAAGGAATTCCTGAATCAAATATTGGGAGAAATTTGCCATCGTGGAAGACTTTTTGATGCTACTAACCCGCACTTGCGTTACATGAAGAGGAAAACTACAAAAACTTCCCATGGTTAGCCTGATGGCAAGGAGATTCAAACCCATTATACGTCTACCACTGAGGATATTTTACGTCAGCACTGTGGTTGGTGTAAACTGAATGCGGAATTCGTATCAATCGGCCATCGCTGGGATTCGAACCTGGTACACCAGAGAGGTCCTGGGTTCGAATCCCGGATGTAACATGCATGCTCTTTCCTCCTCTTTTTCGTCCTTTTCCTGTGGGAACAACGTTTGCCTATACTTCGTTTCACCTTAAGTTGGCACTGCTGGAAAAGATAGGAAATGTACGCCTTTAAAAAAGTATTTCGTCGTTATTTTGGAATTAATTACACTTTAAATGAGCGTACAAATATAAATAATTGTTGTATAATAAGAAATGTGTATCTTGAAACATGTTTTAGAAGTTTAATCATCTTTAAATGTATTTAACTTAAAAATACCTTCTCAGTAAAGCGAATGTACAAAGAAGGAGGAGGTGTTTTAGTTTGGCGATGAATTAGTTTCCGAGGACGAGGGAATGGCACTTTGGCTATGATTTTGCACTGGTCAGCTATCTCTTTCGAGTCTGTCTTTGAGCTTTATTTCAATTTCTACACTCGCGACTTTTTTTTGCTATTTACTTAATTTTAAATTGTTTTTTAATAGTTATTAATTTTTATTTTTTTGTAACTCCTTGTTTATTTAATTTTTTTTTCTAATTACTACATGTTACCTTTTTTTTTTTTGTTCGTTTGTTTTTATAGCCATTAATTAAACTCTATATCGGATTTTTGAAGACTTGGGATTTTCTTTCGAGAAGGAAGATAAGAGGTTTTTATAAAGAGGTTTTTATAGAGGGGAATTAAAGATTCAGATTTAAATTTTAATTCTAACAAAACTAGTAACCATTTTTTAAATCATTAAAATTGAATTAGTTTCTTCATTAAAGCATTTTTTTCTTGATATCACGTTCTAATTTTTCTCTAACTTTTATTTATTTATTGTTACGAAAACTACTGCATTGATTTTACATGATCTTTTTAAATGTGTTGAAATATTGTATTGTGCGTTAAACCAATCTAATCAAAAACCTGACATTTAAATCGATAATAGTTTCAACTTGTTGCGATGCTTCTGTATTCGATTGCAATTCAGATATGAACCAAATGTTCAGCCATTGAAAAATCGATATCAAAAGGTATTGATTTTGAAATAATTCGATAATGAATTTCACGAGTATTGTTCATTTCGAAAATTCAATAGAAGGGGCATATCTAATAATTATAAGTGCTTTCAAACACAATACAGTTGAAAAGAAAATCATTAGAGATTTGAATGAGATGACAAATTTTATTTAGATAAAAAGAAAACATAAACATAAATCATGGGATTGAGACTATTAAATTTTTTTTCAATAGAGAAATTGACTTACAAATGCAATCTAAATTACGAATGCGATTTCGTTACTACGTTTGTGACACATGTGATTTGAAAAAAAAATTTTGATAATTTTTTGAAAGTAAAGAGATAATAATTATAGTTTCATAAATATGAGCAAGTAATGTTGGAATAGACTTCATTTAATAAGCAATCTTAATCAAATCACACAACATATCATTAAAAATTCACACAAAATATTATATAAAAAAATGATTTCCGCAAAGATTAAGAAAAATATTATACAACCGAGTGATTGGAAATTTTTAAAATACGTTTTAAGATTTTTTGGAATGGCAATGTTGGAAGATGTTACTCTAAAATACAATTTTATAAAGAAAGTATACATCACATTTTATGCAGTCATATACTCATTGTGGGTAATATCTTCGACGTATGTTACAATTGTTGCCAACCTGTCTTCAGAGAAAAACATTGTTTTTTCCTTAATGAACATCCTTAGAATGGTCATTATAATTGCTATATCAGTAAATCTTCGTTTAGTCTTGAAGAAAATGATTAAGAAAGTGCAGTTGATACGCCGAATCGCGAACTACCATCGTATAGAATCTTTTCGAAGGAAATCGAATAAGTTAGTGATGTTTTCATTCGTTTTACTTTCGATTTATTACATAGCAAGCATTTCTCAAGGCACTGGGCACGAAATTGATATAACATTACCTTTGAAATTATTTTGCATTGGAGATTTTGGTCAAAGAAATTTCACCAGTTTCGATCAGCCCTACATTAAAACGATACAAAGTATTCTTTTTTGTTCATCATTTGCATTTTTTGCTTTTATGCCATACACAGCTGGTGTCATCTGCTATTTAACTCAGTTAGAGAACTATAATATTATTCAATCTTACTGCTCCGCAGTTAAAGTGTTTGTAAGAAGCGGGATAACATCAAAAAAACTATCTGCAATCATCACTAACTATGAACAAATAACAAATGCCGTGAAGCAAGTGAATGATTTACTTGCAACTTTGGTTGCGTGTTTGATTGGATATTGGTTTATGGCTATTTGTTTTTACCTGTATTTATTTTTAAATCTTCGTGCTTCTACTTTGCAGTGTGCGACGTATTCAATCAGTTTGGCAGTTGTATCAGCTCAATTAATAAGTTTCGTTAATATCTGCGATAAAATTGGAAATGAAATACTGAACATTCGAGCAGTTATAGATTTCGAAATTGAGCAAAATAAAGATTTGCTAACGAAAGAAGCTGGACTTTCATTCACGCATTCAGCATTTGAACGATTCAATAAAAATGTTTCTGTTGCCCCTTTTGGTTTTTTTAAGTTGAATAACAGTTTCATTCCTGGAATCTTTGGATTAATTATAACTTATAATATCATTCTCTTACAATTTCAAGATAGCTAATCCTCAGAGGCTACTCCTTCGTCTCAAAACGCAAGATTAAAAAATTCTAATTGGAATTATGCTTTCCCTTATGAGAAAATCGAGGTATAAATGAGGTATAAAAGAGGTATATTTTAAAGGTATAAAGGAGGTTGTTATTTAAATGCGTCGTCAGGTTGAAAAGGGTGCAAATGAATACCTCAAATATACCTTAAATATCCCTCCTGAGGTATATACGTTTCAACCTGAATTGTTTAATTTTACATCTGTGGAGAGGCAAATATTTACTACGTTAAGGTGTTTCCTTTTCAACCTTAGGTTATTACTTATCAACCTGAAGTATATATTTTTACGCTCGTGGAAGCATTTGTTCAACAACACTTCAGGTTATTATAAATCTACCTCAGGTGTATTTTGTTCTACCTCAGGTAATTATTTTTCAACCTCAGGTATCTAATTTTTATGCTTGCAGAGGTATATATTTTTCAACCTATGGTGTGTCATTTCAGTCTTCAGGTTTTTATAAATCAACCTCAAGTATATTTTTTGATACTTGGAAAGGTTATTTTTTATAGTTCCGCCCTCATTTGCCCTAAACTTCTTTTAGCCTAAACTGTCAAAATGGAAAAAGGGTGGGGTCGAGCAGGTGTGGTAGTCAAAGATAAGAAAATAATTTTGTTCTTCAGCAAAAGGGAAAACACATAAGGGAAAAGAGCGTGTTGAAGATGATGTTAGGGATTTTTAACTGCTTTGGAACACTATAAAGTGTGATGTAAAGGAGTATCAATTAAAAAACTGTTTATTTATTTATTTTCCGTTTCACGTGCTTGATAACATTTTCAACGTAACAAAAGCGAAATAATTAGCATTATTAATTTACGCAAATTATTTTGCCATGTGTTCCATGTTCTACCTTAGGTTATTATTTCGTAACTTCAAGTATATGGGTGATTCTCATGAAACATGATATTCACTGTCCCTTGCTCCAAGATCTAATACTATAATACTAAAAGAACTTTTTTAAAAAAAATATAATAAATAGCATTGCTGTCAGCTATGACTTTGCACTAGCATTGACTGTTTTGTATACTTAAAAAATTTAATTCGATATCAAAATGTCATTTTCCTGGCATGTCCCAAACAATATTTCCAATAATAACTAGCTTCAAAACTTCCCATACATTTTTCAAAATCTAATATTTTTTTTTATCTTATCCTATGTAAGCATTTCTAGAATATACGCAGAGGGTATTGTTTACTAAAACTTCGTTTAAAGTAATTTTTTCTGTCAATAATTTGTTTGTCCCATGAAAATCTGTCAGTTTCCTGACTACTTTTATTTAGTGATTTATAACCAAAATAGATAGCGCCAGGAATCAATATCTTATGTTAATAGATTGATTAGATACCTTGCTATATGAACATGTCTTGTTGCATGAATAAAGAACCAATTTTCTGGCTCAAAATCTATTTCAAAAAATTTTTCAAGGTGAGTAGGTTTTTATGCTGTCATTTTCCTGGCTTCTTGAAATCATTAATAACAAAAACTACATGGATTAATCTGAGTTATTTTAAGAAATAATGTTGTTTTCTGCAGAATATAAACGTCTTCGGGCAAAATATTAAATTAAAGTAAAGTTATATGCTATAAAATGACAAATTTGTCTTTATCCTGTCTGTCATTTTCCTGGCTTATGAATGCCAGGATATTGAAGTGTCACCATAAATTCTTTTTAACTGCTAATACTGTAAAGAGGGAAAGCAAATATTAACCTAATACCAAGTTTATGTATGATTGTAATATGCTTGGATGTAATCAAAGTTATTTATTTATTTAATGATTGATTATTATACACAATTTTATTCTGTACATATCAGCAACAAAAATTTTTTTGTTTCTTTCTACAGTGGATAAAAATAATTAATTTAAGCAATTTATGGTCCATCTAACATAAAGGCTTAAGTTGAGTTGCTTACTATTAACTTAAACTGACTGTTATTTAAACTTCTAAGGTAATATGTCATTTTCCTGGCATTCAAGATTTGGTGAATTTCTATTTTATTTTTTTTTCTCGAGCAAATGTTTATAAATGTTATTTGCATAGATTATAGAAAACTAGTGGGCTGTGCCCCCTGCTCGCTAACGCTCGCCAACCCCCAAAATTTGCTACGCAATCTTATATGGTTTGCTTCGCAAACCAAGCTCGCTTCGCTCGCTACTACTTTAGGTACATTGCAAATGCACAAAATTCTAAGAATTCAAAACAATCATTCAAATCCATATAACAACTTTTTTTTTAAAGAGAAATTACATCTTTTTAGTAAATACTAAGTCATTAAAATAAATTTGAATTCAAATAAATGACATGTAATTCGTTAAACCTATTAGAAATGTGCTATAGTATAAAATCTTAAGATAAAATTTCGAAAACTGATATCTCTTTAAAAAAGTTAAAATTTTGGCTATAATTAAGTCTATTAAAAATTGAAATAAGTGAATTGCAATGGAAAAACCTGCATAAACAAAAAATTGAATTTCGGAAGAAATCTCATTTGGTGAGAATGTCAAAAAATTGTCAAAAAATACAAATTACTCTTGTCAAAAAATACAAAATAAACTGACCTCAAATAAAACTCCAAGGACTTCGAATCAAATAATTAAGGATACTACTATCACGTTTAATATAAAAGGAAGATTTATTAACTAAACAATAAAATTACAGCATCGCAGTTCCAAAAAACAAATCTCACACTCACTCAAAAAAACAATTTACATTCTAATTAGTCACCATAGCAACCAAAAAACTCTTCTCGTTACCATCTACAAACTGATATATAATAAATAAATTATTTAACAAAAAATACGATGCGCATAAGCACATCCTATTTTACACTCTGGTTATTTCAGTTTCCGTTTTTAGAAGCGCTATATGTTGAGCCACCTAAACTAAATTTGGCATGTGATATTTTTAGCTGCAATCATTGGTTGATTTTCTAGCGTTGCCATTCGGGGAGTTGTAATGAGGCTTTTTTTTTATCGCCGTGTAAGAGAAATATATATATAGATTAAATAAGATAATTGTCAAAGATAGATTTCCCCTCCCATTAATTGAAGACATTTTAGATAGACTACAAGACTCGAAAATTTTCAGTACAATTGATCTTAAGAACGGATTCCTACATGTCGATGTAAATAAAGATAGTAGAAAATACACTTCATTTGTGACACATGAAGGACAATATCAATTTCTTAAAGTTCCTTTTGGACTATGCAACTCTCCCGCTGTATTTCAAAGATACATAAACACCATTTTCCGAACTTTGATTAATGAGGGTATAGTTTTACCATATTTAGACGACGTTATAATTCTGTCTTCCTCCCTTGAAGAAGGTATTGAACGACTTAATCGGGTTTTAAATATTGCTAGTGAATATGGACTTAATATTAATTTCAAGAAGTCCCATTTCTTAAAGAAGCGCATTGAATTTTTAGGTCAAGTGATAGAGGATGGAAAAATATTCCCATCTACCTTGAAAACCAAAGCAGTTCTTAACTTTCCGGAGCCAACAGATTTGAAAAAAATTCATAGTTTTTTGGGATTGACCGGATACTTCAGAAGATTTATTCCGAACTATTCTATAATAGCTAGACCGCTGAGTGACCTACTAAAAAAAGATCATAAGTTTAAGTTTAGTATTGAAGAAAAGAAAGCGTTTAATCAATTAAAATCTTTGTTAGCCCAAAATCCTGTTCTTTCAATATATAACCCTACATACGAAACCGAGTTACACACAGACGCCAGCTTAGAAGGATATGCTGCCATCTTAATGCAAAAACCCCCTGATGAAAAACATTTTCACCCCACTTACTATATAAGTAGAAAAACGACTGATGCTGAAAAAAAGTATTCCAGCTACGAACTTGAAGCTCCTGCTATCGTAGAAGCCCTCAAGAAATTTCGCATCTATCTGTTAGGTATTCCATTCAAAATAATTACTGACTGTGCTGCTTTTGAAAAGACTATGTCAAAACGAGATTTGTCGACTCGTGTAGCTCGTTGGGCACTTTTGCTGCAAGAATTCAACTACATAATTGAGCATCGTTCTGGAAATAAGATGGCTCACGTAGACGCCCTTAGCCGATCTCCAATTAATGTATTTTGTGTTACCGTCGATAATATTTTACCAAGATACAGGTCAGCCAAAGATAAAGATACTGGAATTAAGACTATAAAAGAACTTCTTAAAATTTCGAATTATGAAGATTATTGCAATAGAAACGGAATTTGGTATAAATTTGTTGATGGCAAGGAATTGGTGGTTGTGCCAGAAAATATGCAAAACGAAATTATAAGAACAGATCATGAGAAAGGACACTCTGGAATTAAATATACGGAAAAAGAAATCGAAGAATATTATTTCATACCCAAACTTAGACAGAAAATAGAAAAAATCATAGCAAATTGTGTTCATTGCATACTGGTGAATCATAAAAGAAGAAAGAAATAAGGACTATTACATTCATTGCATAAAGAAGAATTTTAGTGCTTGCCAGGACAAGAAAATAAAGACTGTAATTTTTGAAGATGAAAAATTAATTGCTAAAGAATTTGATTGTTGAAGAAGAAACAAAAGACTTGTAAAGACAGAAGAGTGAACGTGCCTGAACCGATTGACTCTTACTCGAAAGATTTTTTTTGTGAAAGATACTAACCTAAAACATTTATTTTTCAGTTATCAATTTTATTTGTCAGTCTGTTCTGCTTTTTCTTTTTTATTCTTTTTAGAGTCGCTGGAGGACCAGCCGAAATGCAGGACGGCCGATTCTGTAGTGCCAGTTCCTATCTGTAGAGGCCCCAAACAGCTGGGAGTGCAACTAATGTTGAGAGGTTGCGAAATTTGGTGATGGCAGATCGTCGTTTGACATTGCGGGAGATTGCAGAAGAGGTTGGAGTGAGTAGAGATTCCGCACAAGCAATATTGCTTGAAGATTTGAACATGAACCGAATGGCTGCGAAATTCGTACCCAAGTTGTTGTCCCCGGAACAAAAAGACCTCCGTTGCACAGGACCTTTTGAACACCACCAACACTGATCCTGGGTTTCTGAATACCGTGAAAACTGGAGATGAGTCATGGTTGTACGGGTACCACCTAGAAACAGAAAGACAGTCGTCGCAATGGAAGCATCCCGATTCACCAAAGACGAAGAAAGCGCGGCAGCTGCGAAGCAAAATCAAGGTGATGCTGACTGTTTTCTTTGATGTCCGTGGAATTGTGCATCACGAATACGCACATTAAGGACAAACAGTGACAAAGGAGTACTATCAAGATGTTCTGCGGCGACTCCGTGAGGCAGTTCGGCGCAAAAGACCAGACTTGTGGACGGCGAACAACTGGCACTTGCATCATGCAACGCCCCTGCACATTCATCCCAATTGATCCCCACTTTCTTAGCCAAACATGGAATTACAACCATTCACCAACCTCCCTACTCTTCAGATCTGGCTCCTTGCGACTTTTGGTTTTTTCCAAAATTGAAGACGCCACTGAAAGGATCCCGTTTTGAGAGTAAAGAAGAGATAATGCGACGACGGAGGTGAACACCATTCCTAAAGAAGACTTCCAGAGTTTCCAGCAGTGGAAGGATCGGTGGGCTAAGTGTGTGGAAGCACAAGGGGTCTACTTTGAAGGGGATTAGGGTCCCAACTCCGTCAGATAGTTGAAATATTTTTCTGGCCAAAGGTCGGATACTTTTTAGACAGGCCTCGTATATAATAACAGGGCTACATCCTTGTTAGCATTGTGGTATTCAGCTTGATTAATTCAGTCGTAAACCATATACGTTCTCAAAAGGTTTATTCAGTTCACATCCACACTCCACCAGGGAAGGGATGCGGACAAAACTCCGGATGGTTCCGTCAGATCTTACAGGGAACACATTGTTCAGCAAGAGACATGCGAAAACCATCGATCCCGCATTAAATACTAATAGAAAATTAGTAAAAAGGCTCAGTCTCGTAACCTTACACATTAAGGAAAATCATTTAATGCTTCCTAATATGGAAGTGAAAGAGGGACGAGATTCTAAAAATAACTCCTCCTTTGAAATATAAATCTAATTATAATTCAATGGTATGTTTTCATCCTTCTACAACTATTCTTTACCAAAGACATTTTATGAAAACGAAAGAGTTTTAATATATATATATATATATATATATATATATATATATATATATATATATATATATATATATATATATATATATATATATATATATATATATATATATATATATATATATATATATATATATATATATATATATATATATATATATATATATATATATATATATATATATATATATCCAAGCAAACGATCAGTTTACAATACAGCTATAGTAGAGTTTCAAAGCAAAATTGCTATTTTAAGAATCTTTCAATTTTCAATAATTTATTTATAAGCAAAACTATGAACATTTTACTCGATTAATCAGCTTGCATAGTGCTACGTTAAAACATATTCATTTAAGCAAAATAAAAAAATATTTATATTTGAATAAATAACAAGCAATAAAATATACTACACGTAATCTTCTGTTACGATTCACCAGTAACGTTACCCCAAACAGTGACGAGAAATATTCCGATTGTTCTCTATTATTGCTAAGCCTACACCAATAGCCTTTAAGAATATCCTCCGACTTAAATCATTTAAGATCAAGACGCATCTTGATCACAAAAATAATAAAATTTAAGTATATTGAATTGTTAAAATTGAAGCATATTTGATTAAAAGTGATAAAACCAAATTAATAAATGTCAAACACACTTACCGAATTTCGAATAGACTTCAATTGTCAACACACACGCCATTTGCCGGCTAGCACGGAACTCTGGGAAGTGAGCTAGTTAATATGAAGTGTACTTTAAACAACCAAAAAACAAGCTTAGGTATAAATAAAATGTGACTTAATACACCTCAATAAATACCACACTCTCTGTAGTTGAAAAAGTGTATATTTTTTCATACCTCGTAAATACCTCACTCTTGTTAGTTGAAATAAGGTAAAAAATTTTATACCTCATAAATACCTCTTTTGTTACAAGTGTAAGAAAAGCAACCTCGTATACCTTAGAAATCAGCTCATCAGTCTGCTTAATATGAAGTGAATTTGAAACAACCTCAAAATAAGCGTATGTATAAATAAAATGACTTCATACACCTTAATTACAACCTTTACAAGGTATAATTTTTATTGCTGTTTTCTCAGCAACCTTAAATATACCTCAAATATACCTCAAAGCAACCTCGATGCCTCAAAAATACTTCAAATCAACCTTAAATATACCTTAAATTTTCGTAAGGGTTGTAATACGAGAATTACACTAAGCTAATAAGCAATATTAGCTTTCACAAAAATTACGGTAAGCCAAATATCAATCTAAGCAGTGACAAGAATTAAACCAAATTAATAAGCAATATAAACAGTTGATAAATTACAAAAAACAATAAATAAATTTTTGAATGCAATAGGAACAGATGAATTTCCTTACTTTTGTAATTAATTGTTGGTTATTAAATTGAATAACAGCTTTATCTGAGTCAAAAAGACCAAAAGCTTGGACAACAGCAGTTTTAAGAAGTTTCTGCATTTCGGGATTCAAGTGATGAAGTGGTCACGATTCTCTACGTTTTCGGACACGCATTGTAATGAAAAATGTTTTGTATTAGACCTTTCTAACCTCTTAAAAATTTTGACCAAACATTTTCGGATCACTCTGCTTGACATGTCTGAGTCGTTCACTGGAATGTGACTGAAATTCGCATATATTAATGACTGACATTAATCAATAACTCTAACCTCTTGAAAAATTTGGTTAAACAGTTTCAGATCACTCTGCATAGTATGTCTCAACCTTATGCATAGTGTAGCTAAAACACTCTTAGAAAGGCAATCTTAACTAGAATGTTGTGGCAGTAGAACACGTTGATAAACGTGGTACAACAATCACCACAGGAACTTATAATAACACAAGATATTATAGTAGGCAAATCTTATACATTTAAAAAAATATTTGTCATTATCGCACCTCAATTGCAGCTGATGCTGAAAATGAAATGATATTTTCGAAATTTACTTACTTGAGTTATCACCGAATAAAGTGCAAAAAGTTGGAAAGGAAACCAATGATTCCCTTCATTCTCGGATTGCATTTTTGATTTTAATTATCATGTGCGTTTCCCTGCTTTCATATTAAATCTACTACTACTACTACTAGGACATTGTTAAAAGTGAAACATCTACCGCTGCTCTCCACCTTCTTGCGCTGGAGACAATGGGAATCCAACCGCTCTGGCTGAGAGTTTTTACAGATGGCTCTTTCCATTCGGATCAACCAAATGCTGGAGCTGGTATCTCTTGTAATCTCTTCTCCTTTGGTGCCCCAGTGGGTGCCAATAGATCTGCTTTTGACGGGGAAGTTGTTGCTATCCGTATTGCTCTTGAACAGCTTTTTTGTTTTATTGAGTCTTTTTCAAATGTGGTTATCCTTTCAGACTAGAAGGCGGCGCTTTGCTCGATTGAATCTATGCATTGCCCTTCCAATTGCGACGTTCAAAAATGTCAGGATGCGATACGTAAACTCCACCATTTTGGCAAAACTGTAGCCCTACAATGGATTCCCGGGCATTGTGATATTGCAGGAAATGAGAGGGCTGATGCTTTGGCAAAGAGAGGCACAAGAATTCTCCAGGCTCTTAGTAGCCCAGTCCCCTTTTCAACTTTAAAAAGGATTATTAGATCAAAAATCAATGGGGATTTCCACCATCAATTGTCAGAAAGGGTAAAAACCAAAGTGTGGAAAGATCTTCGACAGAACACCATTCCAGACTGGCCGCGCTGCGAAGCGGTGGCTCAGTTTCGACTGTATACCGGACATGACTGCCTTGCCGCGCACCTGTTTCGTTTAGGGCTGGCACCTGATCCCTATTGTTCTTTATACATGAGCCAAGCTGTTTTGGATGGCAGCCACATCCTGTGCTGCAGGGCCCTCCGCGGGTCATCGTCTACCGAGCGATATTGGGAAGCAAGAGCGCTTTTAAGGAAATGACTTTTTACTTTCTTGTTTTGTTCCTATGTTTTTACTTTTTCATGTCAATTACCTCTGCCATTTGAAATAAATAAATATTAAATCTATGAACTTTTCAACTTACTTTCCACTGGTTTGCTCATGACAATCTATGTTCAGATATGTGATAAGATTGGGATCGAAACTAGGGAAGGTTAAGAAAAAATGACTTCGAGAGAAGTGTAAAGTGGGCATAAGGCTGATATCATGTCAATTTAATTTATTTTATAACCGTCATTGAACAGCCGACCCAATTTTTGGGGTTTATGACTAAAGGTTGTTTAACTCCATAGCCCTGTGATTTTGAACCTAATCTATAAGACAAGGGAACTGCTGAATCAAGTATTGGGAGAAATTTGCTTTCGTGGAGAACTTTTTGATGCAACTAACCCACATTTGCGTTAAATGTAGAGGAAAACCTCGAAAACTTCCGATGGTCAGCATGATGGCAATGGGACTCTAAACCACAATCTTTATACCATTGGAGATATTTTACGTCAGCACTGTGATCTGTGTAAATCGTATGCGGAATTCACATCCACCAGCTGTAGTTGGGATTGGAACCCGTTTACCTATAAAGGTTCCAGTTTCGAATCCCGGATATGACATGCATGTTTTTTTCGTCCTTTTTCCCTTGGAGCAACGGTTGTCTTCCTACTATGATGCCCTTGAGAGATTGGTCAACAAATCTGTTCTTTCGATACCCGAATGACGAAAGTCAGTACCCGGGGGCATGTAAACTCTCTTTACACACATAGTATCCCCAAGAGATTTTGAGCACGCTGATTGGCTTTCTCGGCAACGCCATCTGTGACGTATGGCTATTTCATTCTGCCATGCTTGTTATTTTCAGCATAGAGTGATTTCTATATTCCAGCTTTTGTGTACAAACTTGAAATGTCAGTTTTTTCCACAGGGAAACTGCCTTCATTTAAAAATGAAGTAAAAAATATTTCCTCAAATACCATTACCCTTAGAAGCAATGTTTTAAGTTTTGACAATTGCAACAAAAAGGGAAATGGAATTTGGGGAACTTACCAATACGAAATGGAATTTTAGAACTTCCAAACCTCATGGAAAAAGATTTGTTTGTATTTAATTTTTATGGGAAATGCTTTTTTCGTTAAATTTATGATTATTACATGCATGAATTCTTATGAAGCTAATATCCCTCTAATTTATTGAATAACATTGAAATCGAATTTAATTGCCTTGCTTAATTCTTAAACTCACTATAAAATAAACACTGAATAGTTTTCACTTGATATTTATTTAATTAAATTGATGTTCATAGAAATAAATTAATATTTTATTTATTTCTCGCGTATTACTAAAATTAAATTATAAAATTTTTAATTTAAGATTTATTAGTGGCGCCATCTATTATTATAAATTAAAACTAAGAGATCTGCATTATGCCTACCTATTTATAACTTATTTTTAATGTTTTTTTTTATTTGTTAAATGTTTTATAATACCGAAAAACTATTAATTGGCATCTAAGAAATCAAGCAATTGTCTTTTAAGATGCTTATTTTATAAATTTTTGATTGCATAATTTCCATCAAAATAAAAGTTAATGATTATGAATTGTCCATTAAATTAATACCTTGAGTAATTAAAGAATAATTTTACAAAAAATTCTCTTTTTTAATTCTAGTACACTTCTATTGGATTGTAAATATTTTTTTTATTATTTAATAGCAGGAAATTTTTTGTTTGTCACCACATTGCGTTTATGAAAGTGCCGCAGGAGAAATGTAAAAGAAATTTTTCAAAAAATTCTAAAATTTTTTGCTGAATTATAATTATATTTTTTTAACATTTCAGAATATTTTCCTCTAAGATATGATAAAATCTTTTTCAAATAATCAAACATAATTTTAAAAATTTATTTACATACATTTTAAAATTTCATATAATAAATTCAAACTTAACTGAGTTGTTCTGCAATCATACTTAATAAATTTAAGTAAGAGAGATTTTAATTTTTAAGTCCATATTCACAATGCTATTCCATTTGAATATATGAATCAATTCTTATATATAGATATATTACATAAAAGTTAGCTAATAAAACTTTAATTTATGTTTAATAATTATTATTATACTAATTTGATGTTTTATCAAAACATGATTGTTTACCTTGCATTTACCTAAAATTTATAACTTTAACATTAAAAAATATTCGAATGAAATTTTAAGCAAATTAGATTTAAATAAATGTGCTATTATTAAAATACAATTAATGGAGCTGTTTTTGAACAAAACTTTAACATTTGTCATAAAACTAGTACGAGAAATATACAGGAACTGATTTATGATTGATTTACTTTTTGGGAACACACTACGGAGACATGTTATTGGGGTGGAGCTACAAAAAGACGTAACAGATGGCTATGCCGAGAAAGCCAATGAGCGCGCTCGAAATCTCTTGGGGATACTATGTGTGTAAAGAGAGTTTACATGCTACCCGGGGCATTGGAGAATAAAAAGAGAAGCTCAAAATGGTGGATCGTTCGCATCCAGATTAACTTTCATTTTAATTTTAAACTTTGATCCAATTCTTTTGCAGTTTATTCATACTTAACTACTTGCGAACGATTGAATATGAAAGAAAGATGTGATAAAATGCTTCCCTTAAAATCTTGAGTAAATGTCTGTATAATATTTGTTGCCATGAATGACCGAAATCTAGATATCTAAGGAATTAAAATATAATTCACTAAAATATAATCAAAAGGAAAAATATAGAAAAGAAATGTAAGTTGAAGCACTCACATACATGACAGCAGCATCGTTAGGGGGGTATTGCCACGAGGGGCACTGACTGCCTGCATGGTAATACCCCTCTGACGATGCTGTCATGTGTGTCAGTGCTTCGTAACGGACAACGTAAAATTGGGATGTATATATATATATGTGTGTATGTGTGTGTGCGTGTGTGTGTTACCGTGAAGAGACTTTGACTTTTACCATCGAATATCAACAATCACATAGTCACTTTGCTGAATGTCCGAAATAATTAATAAATCCGATTTAACATTATTTTCTTCATTAATATTATTATATTTATTCGATATTTAAGTATCTGCTGACGATACGTGTGCGAACGTGTGCTGAATTATAAGAGGCAACATTTTTAAGAAATTTTCTTACCCGTTAAATTTAATTTTTTTTAACAAAAAAAAATTGCTTTAACTTGATACTTTTTCCCTGCAGGTAATCGCAATCAATATGTTGTAATCAAAATAAATACGGTAATGAAAAAAAAATACAACAAAAAAATCTATGCTTAAAGAAATCATATAGTCTTATTTGGATAATTAAAAAAACACCCAAAATTATTTCTTTTACAATAAAAAGTAGTATCAATGAATAATCAAGTAACTATGTCAGTGGGATGATAGTGCTTGATGGTTCAGAGCCCGTTTCTTTACGTTTGGTTCAATACTTTTAGTGAGGTGAAGATACAAGTCCTCTTGTTGCACGATTTCAAGTCACTTTCTCTTTTTTTTTACTAGATTCGTCACAGCACTCAATCATTGCTCGACAAGTTGGAAAGGGAGGAAAGGCAATTAAAAAAATTTGACGTAGTACACGGTCTAGGATAGAGGGGTCTAATGTTACCTTGAAGACAAACTTCTGTGAGACGACCGCCGTTTCAAAGTTTCATTAGTTGAAAGTTCGCCCATTTCCTCCTGAATCTGAACCTCTGCTATTTCAATATTCAGAAAAGGATTTATAACCCATTGAAGGACTTCCAGGTACAAACATATTTAAAATGGTCAGAAAAAAGTCCATCTGCACCGACTCAAGTTGTTGACAATATTTTAATGTATCATCAAAGGGAATTTCACCATTCTTTTTAAGATCCGATGAGATTGGAAATTGTCTGTTTACCACAATTCTGTTTCCAAAAAAACTAGTTTTTTACAAAGGCAAAAATAACTGATTTTGTAGCTATAGTTTTTTACAAAGAAATCCATCATGTATGCAACGTCTCTCTTAAATTCTAACTCTCAAGAACTACATCTCTGTCTTCTAGGAACTTAAGTACAGAGTCAAAAAGATTCCAAAACCTAATGAGACCGGCGGATTTCGAAAGCCAGAAGTGAATCTCTGCGTGTAGCAGCAAGCGATTGAATTCTTCATCCTTTTTCTTACACAGCTGTCTGAATAATCGATCGTTGAGAGCATCATTGCGAATTTCGTTCGCAGCAGGAGATCGACATATTGCAATGTCTGATACAAACGGTAGCTGCTATTTCTTCCAACTAAATGCTGTCTGTGAGTCATGTAGTGAACAGCTAAAATATCTGGTATTTTCAAAAGAGCTATAAACCCACCATTTTGAACCACCATTGCAGAGCTCCATCAGTGGCAACAGACATATTCGCATTAGTGTATATTCGCAAGAGTATTTTGTTCCAATGCCCACCTGGAGAATGCCCTTTCGTCATGCAGGCATCTGAAGGGAAGATTTGTTGGCCACTCTTTCAAGGGGAAGCATATTAGGTGGGCCAACGTTGATACCACAGTAAGGACAGATAGTACTAAGAAATAATGAACATCCTTGCTTTGCCCGATATTCGAACCCAGAACCTTTCTGATGCAAGGCTAGTTCCCTGACTACTACAAAGGCCGATCGACTATTCGCAAGAGTAATGTGTTTCTCTTTAAAATAATCTTTGACAGTATTGAAAATAGATTCACCTTTGGTATCTACAGTCAAACTTCTTGCAAAAAGTGTCTCTTGAATAGTTTTTCCTTCCTTCACAAACCGGACGTACACCAGCAATAAAGCCTCATTACTTGGCAAGGTTAACTCATCAACTTGCAAGAAAAATTCGTTGGATATCAAAAGTTTGCATAAGGAAAATTTAACGGCTTCAGCCATCTCATCAATTCATCTCCTCCCTGTATCGTTTCTTAATGTCATAATTTTTATGACATTGGTAGCAGCTGAATGGTGTAAAACTGTTTCTAAAACTTCCTTGATAGTCGACAGTATCAACTTTTTGCCGTTGGTATGAGTTTTCCCAGATTTAGCAATTGATTTCTATTAATTCTAAGAGGCTATTAAACCATCGTCGCATTTTTTTGACGAGATTGCTAGTAAGCCATTGAGTGAAGTTGCCTTCAGAAACTTCGTGAAAAATGACAAATTTTTATTTTGTTTGCAATACGGAATTTTTCGTAAATGTTCCTGCAAGCGGGAATGTTTCATTGCCTCATTATATAAACCTTTGTTATAAAGTGAACACATGGCTAGTTGAGATTTCGACTGCGATTGAACAAATCCGAACTTCAAGTACGTGGCACTGTATTGACGACACTTCTTTTTGTTAACCGACACTGTTGGAGGCAGCGAAATAAAAAAATTGAAAGAAAATCAACCGTTTCTCAAAATTAATAAATAATTTACGACAAAGAATTAATACGCACACGTATCTTGCCAAATAAACAAAGAAATCGAATCGAAACTGGAGAAAGAATGAAAGGAAGCACATACAATTCAATTTTCGCCAAAAGGCTTGAATGAATCAGAGGCTAAAACAACTAACTTATGTCCTGCGCTGTGCTGGTTCAAATCAGAGAATAGGTGTAGCATAAGTTCGTTTTATTACTGTGGTCCATCGGATAATCTTAATTTATTATATTATTTTAATCTTTTTTTTTCTTTAATATTAGTAATAGATTTGTAATAGATTTATTTTATTTATTAAATTAATCTTAACTTAATAATTTTATATATGAGTTTAAAAATTAAATTTGAATGACAAAGCATGCTCATCGCCCACCAACCACCCGAAACATATCCACCGCCCCTCAGTATATTCTCACGGTCCCCGGGGGTGGGGTATCACTCCCGTTGAAGAAAAATGTTATAGATTTTAATTTTCATAAATTACTATTTTATTTTTTAAAGATGAGAGTAGAAATAATTTTGATTATTCAACAATTAAACGAAAATATTTTTTACAGAACTACTACTTCAAAATTGACATATTTCATACTTTGTATGGTTACCTAGCAATAATTAAAGCTAATTTATAGATTTCAGTATTATTTTACTATCCCTATTTTCGGCAGCAATTATAAACTTGTGGGAAATTTTAAGAAAAAAATTAAGAAAATTAAGAGAAAAAAATTTATTAAGAGGAAAAAAATTTAAAAACAAACGAGCGAAAAGTAATGAGAAAAAATAGTGTTTCAAAAACTTTATTTAATTTACTGAAAGAAATGCAATGAAATGCATTCCGACAGCAAAATTTCATTTTTGTATGCAACAGGAATGAAGTAAAGTTGAAATTTACTGCTCGCAATTAAGTGTTGGCTTTTTTTTTTATAAACGTAGTTGATCAGTCGAGTAATTTTTTTTTTTGTTTTACGACTACTATTGCGCAAATCCATAGCCTTGTGATTTTGAACCCCATCCAAAAGACAAGAGAACTCCTGGATCAAGTATTGAGAGAAATTTTGTTTTCATGGAGGACTTTTTTTGGCGGAACTAACCCGCATTTGCGTTACATGGAGAGGGAAACCATGAAAACTTCCCACGGTTAGCCCGATGGGAAGGGGACTCTAATCCATCTAATTCATTGCTTAAGTTCTAATATTCAAGGTGGTTTTTTGCATTCTTGTTACAGATATTGATTCTTATAAATTACAACCTAATTTTTTAGAAGTGAGAGAAATAATTTTGATTATGCAAAATTAAACAAAAATATTTTTGAAAAATCTACATCAAAATCAACTTATTTTAGACTTTTCATGGTTACCTTGTAATAATTAACACGAATTTATTGATTTAGGATTCTTGTTTACTATCCCTATACGACAGCGATTAAAAATTTGCGGGATATGTGGTAAAAATATGAGGTAAAACTTTGGGGTTAAGATAAAAAATTGAATTACAAATACTAAAAGGTGAAAAAACTCTGTATTTTTACAGTACTTAATAAAAAAAAATCTGAAGAATAGCTTAAATGTATAGCTTGTATATTTATGGCGATAATGTATCCTTTATTTAAAAAAAACTCACATAATCAGAATAAAATTTAATGTAAATTTGTACAATCTAGCGTAAATCATCAGCGTAATCCAAAAATATTTTTTTTTTCAATCCTCTAATTACAAAACATTTTCTGTTTTCAAAATTAATATAAAAAAATGAAGATAAAAATTTTGATATAATCACATTCCACTTTAAATAAATTTTTAACAAAAAAATTCTTCCTTTTTGACTACATAATATTATAAACGAAATTGCCTAAGTAATTCTGAAACTTAATTCAAACAAAACTAGCAACCATTTTTGAAATCATTGTAATCGAATTGGCTTGTAATTTTTCTCCAATTTTTATTTATTTATTTTTGCGAAAAGTAATAAGTTTACATTCTAGCCTTTAAATATTAAAATATCGTCTTGCGTGTAGACGCTGACTGATCCAGCTATTAAAAAACCTGACATTTATATCGATGATAGTTTTATTCTGTTGCGTTACTTTTGTAATCGATTACAATTCATTTATGAACTAAATGTACAGGGATTGAAAAATCGATATGAAAAGGTATTGATCTTGAAAAAATTCAATAATGAATTTCACGAATATTATTCATTTTAAAAATTCAACAGAAGGGAGATATCTAAAAATAATTAGTGTTTTCAAACATAAATATCGAAACGTTCTTTATCTTTTTAAGCATGCAATAAAACAGTTAAAAAGAAAATCTTTAGAGATTCGAATGACACGACAAATTTAATTCGATAAAGAGAAAACAAAAATAGAAATCATCAGATTGAAGTATTAGATTTTTCTCATTACAGTAATCGACTTATAAACAAATGCAATCTAAATAACGAATCCGATTTTTTTAGAAAGTTAAAGACCAATGTTTTTGAAGATGAGGCAATTTTTAGCAGTTAAAAAGATAATAATTTTTAATTTCATAAATATTAACGAAGAATCTTAGAATGCACTTTATTTAATAAGAAATTTTAATTCAATTACCTGGTTCATCCTTAAAAATTTACACAAAAATTTTAAGAAAAAATGATTTCCGCAAAGATTAAAAAAGATACGATTCAATCGAGTGATTGGAAAATTTTTATATACGTTTTAAGATTTTTTGGAATAGCAATGTTGGAAGATTCAACTCTAAAATACAAATTTATGCAGAAATTAAACATCACATTTTATATAGTTATATACTCATTGTGGGTTATATCTTCCACGTATGTTTCAATTGCTGTCTACCTGTTTTCAAAGGAAAACATTGTTTTTTCCTTAATGAACATCCTTAGGGTGGTCATTGTAATTGCTATATCAGTAAATCTTCGTTTAATCTTGAAGAAAATGATTAAGAGAGTGCAGCTGATACGCTTAATCGGGAACTACCATCGTATAAAATCTTTTCGAAGGAAATCGAATAAGTTAGTGATGTTTTCATTCGTTTCACTTTCCATTTATTACATAGCACGCATTTCTCTAGACACTGTGTACGAAATTGATATAACATTACCCTTGAAACTATTCTGCATTGGAGTTCTTGGTCAAAGAAATTCCACCAGTTTCGATCAGCCCTATATTAAAGCGGTAAAGAGTATTCTTATTTGTTCATCATTTGCATTTTTTACTTTTATGCCATACACAGCTGGTGTCATCTGCTATTTAACTCAGTTAGAGAACTATAATATTACTCAATCTTACTGTTCCACAGTTAAAGTGGCTGTTAGAAATGGAATATCATCAAAAAAACTATCTGCAATCATGAATCACTATGAACAAATAACAAATGCTGTGAAGCAAGTCAATGATTTGCTTGCAACTTTGATTGTGTATTTGGTTGGATATTGGTTTATATCTGTTTGTTTTTACCTGTATGTATTTTTAAGTCACCGTGCTACTAATTTGCAGTATGCGACGTTTTCAATAAGTTTGGCAGTTGTATCAGGTCAATTAATAAGTTTCGTTAATGTCTGCGATAAAATTTACCAAGAAATACTGAACATTCGAGCAGTTATAGATTTCGAAATTGAGCAAAATAAAGATTTGCTTACGAAAGAAGCTGAACTTTCATTCGCGCACTCAGCATTTGAACGATTCAAAAAAAAATGTTTCTGTTGCCCCTTTGGGTTTTTTTAAGTTGAATAACAGTTTCATTCCAGGAATCTTTGGATTAACTATAACTTATAATATCATTCTACTACAATTTCAAGATAGCTAATCCTCAGAGGCTAATCCTTAATCTTAAAAAGCAATATTAGAAAATTCTAATTGAAGGTATACATAGTAATACAAAAATTGCAGTACACCAGAAAAAGCAAGCTTGATACACAAAGCTTTAGCACAAAGATCAGAAGCTTGGACATCAATTTAAAAAAAATTCTGCATTTCGGGAATCAAGTGATGAACTAGTCACGTTTCTTTACGTTTTCGGACACGTAATGTTTTGTATATATCGTATGTTTCGGGCACGGATATGTTTTGTATTAGACCTATCTAACTTTATAAAAATTTTAGCCAAACATTTTCGGATCACTCCTCATAAAATTTCTAATCGTTTTTCGGAATGAGTCTGGAACTCGCATCTCAATAACTGGCAGTAATTAATAACGCTAACCACCTGGACAAACATTTTCGGATCAATCTGTATAGGTCTCAACTTTATGCATAGTGTGGTTAAAACGCTCTTAGAAAGGCAATCGAAACTTGCATGTTTTGTCAGTAGAACACGTTAATTAATGTGATACAACAATCTCCATAGGGACTTACAAATTTTTTGTTTCCAGTATAAAATAACTTACTCAGTCATACCCCTTATTAATCCCTTTTTGATGTTTTTTTTACCTCTATTTCATACATTCTGAGCCCGAAGAGTGTTGCACACGATCATGCTTGCGTTTTTACGACAGTTGAAAGATTATTCTATTTGCAAAATATCAACTTTCATACCAAAAATATAAAAAATCTGCTTAATAGTTATGGAGATAATCGATCAAATTACGATCGTACAATGCACCAAATAAAAATAAGGCGAACACTATGAATAACTTTTGATATACTAATGATCGGATTTTTCCGCGTTATGACTCAATGTTAAAGGCATGTGGCCTTGAATCTGCTAATTAAATTGTACATACAATTTTTTATTTACATTATCAAGTACAAAAACGGTTTTTTTCTGAATTTATGTATTTTTCTTTGGCAGATTCTGATTCCTGATCCTTCTTTTCTTTTCTCCAAGCTTTGGACATGTACCTAGGTCGTCATGGACCCTTTTCCAATTAGCCCAAAGCTTGGCTACTGGTCCGGCTCCACCCCAGCCTAGGAACGAGACCGGCCAGCGAGTATTTATGAGATTTGGAGGAATACATCAAAAAGGTTTACAGTAATTAGAACATTACTGTTAGAAAACATAATAGATTATAATGTAAGTAATTGCAAATGCATGAAGAGCTCTCTAAGAGGGCATAGATAGAAAATTTTGTTTAACATAAAATAAGCCCTTATGAAAAGTTTTTACAGTTTTCCATTGTTAAGGAAGTCAGCTGTGAAGACTATTACGATCAAGAAGGACCAGAGAGTCTAATTGTCTTCATTTTTTGATCTATAGTGGAATAGAGCTTGTTGATAGCTGGGACAAGTTGCCTCGTATGCTGGATGATTGGGATTGTATGTTGTGCCATAGTATGTGTTCGAGTGCCAGCAATTAATGCAGTATCGATGTTCGGATTCGCACTCGTTGGTGTGATGATTGCGCATGTTGCAAAGTCAGCTGTGCAGTTGTTTGTCTGATGATCTAGCCTTGGCTATTCGTTTTTTTGACGATACACCTCTGCAGGCCTATGAAAATATATTTCATCTTTAGTAGGTGTACTACCAGTTTGTGCGATGCATTAACAACGATATGTTGCTTATCTGTAATTCTTTTGTGCGGGATGGCTTTGAGATATTTTATGACACTTGAGTAATCACTTGATGTAGAAATGTTATAAAGTCTTCTCCGTCAAATTAGACTGGTGTGTTCAGGATTATTAATGATGCTAGTCGTTGCTCTTTGTTACGATAATGAAGTTCGTTGTGTATGCTCGTTGTTAGCCTATTTTTATCCTCCTGGTTATGGAATTTTAACTCGACCATTTTCTTTTGTTTTTATACACCTTTTTGACAATTGGTTTAGCGTTGAACTCATTTATTATTTACAGAATATCCTCTATGCTGTTTCCAACATCGGCCGTGATAATGATTGGAGTCGGTGGAAGGGATTTCTTAAGTGCGTCTCTGTACGTTGGTAATTTTTCAGATTTTTTCAAATCTACTATTTGATCTGATGTTCTGTATCTTTTAGCTGGTTAGAATGATGATCATCGAACTGGCGTTGTTGGCAGTAGGGACACTTGAGCCTTTCTACTGCGTCTCTGCATTCACTAAGTGTCTCAAATTGATGATGGGTGCTGCCATTTGCAGTTTGATGGAGATGATTCACTGGTGTCAAGATATGTTTTTCGAACTCAATGGTGGGATCAAGAGGAGGCCAGTTGATCTGTGTGTTGCCATTCCTGAGAATTGTCGATGGTGTTTCCGGATGGTTAGGCGTAATTACATTATCTACATTGTAGTTTAGATTATGATATGATGTGGAAGCAATGGGCTCTGTGACTGTCTCAGCGGAGTGATCAGCCATTTTGTCTATCACACGATAGGAAGTGGTGTTGAAATATTCGGTGTTGGAGATGGAACAACAAATAGGCGAACTGGCCGGCATGATGTTTGACGGTGTCTGTTGAGGCTCTCTGGTTCTGATGGCTTGACCGGTTTTAACGTCTAATAGGTGAGTTAGTGGCTCTTTCAGATGATGATAAGTGTTGAGTTCCAATTTGGTTTTGGCAATCATAACGTACGTCTGGGCGTGGCTTGTTGACAACATTTCTGTGAGTATTTCTCCATTGTAGCTTTTAATGTAGTCTGATGCCGCCATCAGCTGGGAAATGAAATTTTGATTAATGGAAGAAAAACTTATGAGCAAGTACTGATGAATGATACATTTCTGTAACTGTGGTGCTCGCAAGTGAAATGGAAAAATTTAGTAATAACCCCAACCTATGTGGGAATAATTATTCATCGATTTTTGTAGAAAGATTTCATTAACAAGATAACTGATGCGATCCTTTAAGGAAATGGTGAAAATTTGTATTTTCCCCAACCTATGTGGGTAAAAAAACTCGATGATTTTTATTGAGAAATTAGATGATTATTGTACAAGGTTAAAAATGGATGATTTGCAATTATAAGGGTAAAATTTGAAAATGACCCCAACATATGAGGGAGAAGAAATCTTGATGATTTTTGGATGTACGTTCAAGAAAACATGTCACTACAAAAAATATAAGTTGAAGATCTATAAGAAAACAAAATTTTGATATTTACCCCAACCTGTGTGGGAAATGAAAAATAAACTAAAATATTGGTGAAATACATAAATCCTATAGTAGCATCATTACAGAGTAGAAATAAGCTTTTTCGGAAAATTTTATCGAGTCCCCAACCTATGTGGGAAAGAAAAATACTGAAGGAAATTTGATGTAAGACATATTAATATAAGCAAAATTGATCTGTTACGGAGAAAAAATATATAAAGTTAACATTTAAAATTATCCCCAACCTATGTGGGAAACCAGAAGTGATTAAAAAGTTGACTAAGAGTTGTGGAACCTATTGAGGGAAGTATGAAACAGCTGTAAGCACTGTAAATATGAGAATAACTTATGACCCCAACATATATGGGAGAAAATTTAAGTTAATTAAACGGGTTTTGGAGCAACTGATAGTGACAATCAGATAATATATAAATTCAGAAACCTGAATAACTGATGATACAATGGTATTTAAAATGTTAAACCCAAACCTATGTGGGAAAAAAAGCCGATTTATTTTGCAGAGGTGAATTGGCACGTTAAAAAGCAAAAACACGAGAACAAAACAGGAAAGTAAAAAGTCATTTCCTCAGGAGCGCTCTTGCTTCCCTGTTCGAGAGTAATACGGATAGCAACAACTTCCCCGTCAAAAGCAGATCTATTGTCACCCACTGGGGCACCAAAAGGAGAAGAGATTACAAAAGATACCAGCTCCAGCATTTGGTTGATCCGAATGGAAAGAGCCATCTGTAAAAACTCTCAGCCGGAGCGGTTCCGGGTAACGGATTCCCATTGTCTCCAGCGCAAGAAGGTGGAGAGCAGCGGTAGACGTCTCACTTTTGATAATGTCCTTCCTGTTCAAGAGAGAGCCTGACATTAATTTTTTGGTAGTCAAGAGGGCTCACCAGTTCCAGCTGACCCTCTAGTTGGGGCAGATCGATCCCAACCAATTGATCTTTGACCGTCTGAATAAATCCATTTTGAGTTTTTAAAATACGAGGAGTAAGTTGATAGTTAGTCCAGAAATTATCCATTTGGGTAAGTTTAAAGTATAGTGAGACAGCCCTTTCCCTAAGGGCAACATCCAAAGGTTTAATGCCTGTGAGCAAAATCATTATGTCAATAGGTGTAGTTTTTACAGCACCTGTTATTAGTCTGAGGGCCTAGTTTTGTAAAACTTCAAGCTTTTGAAGTAGGGAAGTAGGCATAGAGATGAGTGGTTCAGAGCAGTAAGTAAAAATTGGAAGGATATATTTTTGATAAGTCAGAGCGAGGGTAAACCGGGCACATCCCCAGAGAGTGTCAGCAAGTCGTTTTAAAATAGGGAGGGGTGTTACTACCCTTTCGGCAACAAATGCAACATGGTTCCTCCAGCTCAGTTTGTATATGAGAAATGAGATGGTTAAATGATATCACTAGAAATGTAAAATATTAAATTAGCAAGAGCATGCCTAAAGAAAATTGTAATTGGCTAGAAGTTAATTGGCACTTGGCCAGGGATAGTCAATTTAGAACATTTAATAATTATAGTTAATATAGGCAATCGCTATGCTAAAATGAAAACATGTAAGTAAAGACAAAATTTTAAAAAAAATATCTTAAAAGTTAAAATAGAGCTAAAAATGAAATTTGGCCTTGGAAGGTCTTGATAGTCTTGCAACTGTAGTAGATGGTATGGCCAGGGACTGTCCTCTTGAAAACATACAGTAGCGTGGCAGATATGTTCAGAAGAACCAGCATCTAGTTGTTAGACACCCTGAGCTATGTAGATGTGAGCAACAATACGCTGCACTAGTATATATGTAAGCTGGAACAGTTTGAGCTTGATAAACACAATGATTTTAAATGCAAAGAAGTAATAACAACAACAACAACAACAGCAAAATAGTATGCCCTAAGATATGTACAAACATACAAAATGTCATTGTACCAAGTTACGTGGAGAAGAAAGTAGATTGACACAATTGTAAATAAACATTTTAATAACAAGCATGTAAAAGTATAATAAATAAAATATAAAGCCCTAGACAATGTGTGAGAGATTGAAAAGGCGTTATATAAACATATGTGGGTTATGAATACCTTATTTAATAAGATTGTAAACACTGACTTTGGTATTGATATGTAACAACATTAATTTGGGATTACATCTTTGTAAGTATAAACCAATTGTGGAAAAAAAATTAAAGTTTAGATGGATCAAGCGTGATGAGAATAGTTTAACTGTATTTGTGTTCAGACAGTTTGATTTTTTTTTTATTATTTATTTATTTATTTCTCCAATGAGCTGCACAATCGGTCTTGCAGACCTAGACCTAGATGAGCAGACCTAGTGCGTTCTCCAGAGGTGGTATCCACTCTTTCAAGACCACCACAATGGGTGAGATACCGTTGGTCATGTCAATTTGGACGTCTAGTTTCTGCCACACTAGATGGCAGCACCGAGACTTAGATTTGATTTTTACTATGGGGAATGGAACACCATTTAACATGGAAAAGTGATGTGACTTTAAATATTTATATAAAATCAGAGAATAGGTATAAATTAAAATGGAGGATACCGTTAGACCACAAACATTTGGGAGAAAGACATATTAAAAATTTTGACTAAAAGAAGAAAGTTAGGACATTATTTATCGTGTCCAAAGTCAGTGTTAAACAAGATGGCGATGTTTAACGTAGCGAAACCCTATACCTGAAACCTGTCAAAATTTTTAAATGCTTCTATATTAAAAGTACCAGACCGCCGAAAAATAAAAACTGAATAAATTTTAATTTGAAATCGCATAAGCTCTTGCAAAAAAAATTTTAAGCTTAAAGAATGAGCACGTTAAGATACTTTTTGGCGAAGCCAAAGTCACAGATGAAATATTGCTAGTATCGGAATGCATGCTAAAATGGCGATCTGGTACTCCAAGCTTAAAACAATGGAACATCAGATTTCAAAATCTCATTTAAGGAAAAATAGGTCTCCAAGAGACCGGAAAAGACTTACCAGCGATGCCTTGAGAGATTACATTCTTGGTTTAGGAAACTTTAACAAGGAAAAATAGGTATTTAATTCTTTTGAGATGATATTTTGGGACTCAGTAGGAGATGTTGTTAAGGAGGTGGGAGCTAAATCCCTTTTTTAATTCCTGATCCTGAGAATATTAGAGGATAGAATTTGGAAAATATAGGCAAACGTTAATGTTAATTCCCTTATGTTAATTTCACTCTTTATATAATTCGCCATCTCAAACAAGTCCTATTTTTAAATTTTTATTTTTCCCGCAACTATTCGATCGATTCTGTCGAAAATTTCGGATCTTAGAATTAACCATAAAAAGCAATATAAAATTTATACTTTCGAATTGGACCATCAGTATATTAAACAGCAAACAATAATGAATAATCATTGAGAATAATTTTTAAATCGAATTATCTTAAAGCAAAAAAAGCAGTGAAGCAATCTTGGAACAAAAATTTTTTTTATTAGTTCAAGTGTTAAGGCGATTGATAGACCTGTCAATGGTCAAGAATCCAAATCCGTTAAAAAAATACATGTTTGATGAGAGAAAGTATTGAAAGTAATTTCATAATAATATCTATACTTATTAGTATAGCCATGATTCAGCCCTCTAACTATTGCATACGCGAAAATCCAATCATTAAATCAAAAGTTATGCAGGTTGTTCGCTAGAGGGTCTTTTTTTCTTCTTGCACAATGTACAAAATTAAAAACGGCAACCAGAGCAACTTTTGATCTAAAGATCGGATCTTCACGTTTTAGGACTTAATGGTTCGAGGGGGAGACTTAAGTGTGCTAGTTAATAAGTGCAGACGATATTTTAAGTTATGAAATCGGACACGAAAACGTACTTTCTCGGAATAAACGTACCTTTTTTGGATGGGTATCTGACCGCCAAAATATAGAAGGTTGAAGCAAACTAGGAAATACAGTTCTAATAGTTTGATCGGGAGAGTGGTCCAAAATTTGAACCACTTAATTATTAATTTTACTTTTCGTGTATTTCACTGTATCTTGAGAATTTTTTTTAAAAAAAATTTTGCACACAATTGTAAAACATGGAATTGCATGGAATTACCTAACGATAATTCCATGCAAAATATTCCTTATTTTATTACAGACGAAAACTTTTTGAATTGTAAGTTATATAATTTAATTACATCCTTCAAAAGAATGTAATTTTAAATGGCAAAATACAAATTTTGAGCGAAAACGGTCTAGTAGTTTCGGGGAAATAGAATTTAAAAGATACGATTTTTTTTTCAAAATTCGATTTCGCAAGTTTTCGATTATTTATCATTTTCTAGACTGTTATTAAATAAAATGAGAAAAAAAATATTTAATATTTGCTTAAAGTTATATTTTGCATGGAATTATGTTCGGAAAAACGAGTTTTATATTTGTGTGTAAAAATTTTTCGATTCGCTCACAAATGTATTGAGATTGGAGAAATACGCAAAAAATAAAATTAACATTAAAGGGTCTAAAATTTGAACCTCTCTCTGAAAATTATTTAGGGTGGTCTGTTTGGTTTTTTTAAGCACCTCAGTTACAGCCGATGCTGAAAACGATGGAAGCGATGGATTCCAATAATCATCGGAAAAAGGACAAAAAGCTGTGAAGAAAACCAATGATTCGCTTCATTTTCAAATTACATTTTTGAATTGAATTATTATGTGTGTTTGCCTGATTTCATATTGAATCTATGTACTTTTCAACTTAATTTCCACAGTGGTTTGTTCATGACATTCCATGTTCAGATACGTGATAAGATTGGGAGCGAAACTAGAGAAGGTAAAGAAAAACTGACACCGACAGTAGCGCATAAATCAACCGGACTGTATAATGGGCAAGGAGCTGATATTGTGTCTTTTTACTTTTTTTGTAACCGTTGTTGAACAGCCGAACTAATTTTTTTTGGGTTTATGACTACGATTGCTTAACTCTGCCTTTAACTCTCTAACGATCGCCTTGTGATTGTGAAACCATTCCGGAAGACGAGTTAACTCCTGAACCAAGTATTGGGAGAAATTTGCCTTCGTAGAAACGTTTTGATGCAACTAACCCATATTTGACCCATATTGAAAACCACGAAAACTTCCCACGGTCAGCTCGATGGCAAGACTCTACCCATGATCCATCTTAGTCCTTGCTTAAATCCTAATATTCAGGGTGGTTTTTTTACACATTGTACATTCTTGTTATAGATATTGTTTCTTATAAATTACAACTTTATTTTTTAAAAATGAGAGAATTGATTTTGATTATGCAACAATCAAACAAAAGTATTTTTTAAAAAAACTACATCAAAATTAACATAATTCTGACATTCCATGGTTACCTAGTTATAATTAACGTGAATTTATTATTAATTTATTAATTCGGGAATCAAGTGATGAACTGGTCACGTTTCTTCACGTTTTCGGACACTCATAGTAATGCGAAATGTTTTGTATTAGACCTTTCTAACCTCTTAAAAATTTTAACCAAATATTTCGGATCACTCTGCATAGTGTGTCTGAGTCGTTTTTTGGAATGAGACTGGAACTCGCATCTTAATGACTGACATTAATTATTAACACTAAACTCTTGCAAATTTTGGTCAAACATTTTCGGATCACTCTACATTGTATGTCCCAACCTTACGCATTGTGAGGTTAAAACGGTCTTAGAAAGGCAATCGGAACTTGCATGTTGTGTCAGTAGTACAACAATCTCCACAGGAACTTAGAAATTTTCTGTTTCCAGTATAAAATCACTTACTTAGAAGTTAGTCATACCCCTTATTAATCCCTTTTTTAATGTTTTTTCTCCTCTATTTCATGCATTCTGAGCCCGAAGAGTGTTGCACACCAGGGCTAAAGAAAAGAGAAGGGCTGGTTCATTCCTCACTTAGAGTTGAAGCTACGATTTCCCTCCTCATGATATCACGCCCTACTCAGATCTCGGAGATCGCAAGCAAAGATGTTATGAAAACTTTGTATCATTCTCTCTGTAAAAATAAGTTTCCTTGATATCAGCGGCGCTGAATCTAAAAAGCATTGATGTAGGGCATACCAGGCAAATGTATGCAGGGCAGTAGCACTTCACTAGACCTAGTGTATTTCGGACATTTATCAAAGCGACTAAAACGCTTCTGTCTTGTTACTGACAACATATACACTGAAGAGCCAAAAAAACTGGTACAAGCATGAGTATGCAAATGAAGGGGTATGGAGCCAATCAAAGTACAGCGCTGCGATCGGCAACGCGTATATAAGACAACGAGTGTCTATAGCACAATTCTTAGATCGGTTACTGCTGCAACAATGCCAGTTTATGCAGATTTAAGTGAGTTTGAACGTGGTGTTATAGTCGGCTCACGTGAGATGGGACACAGCATCTCCGAGATAGCAATGAAATTTGGATTTTCACGTACGACCATTTCACGAGTATACCGTGAGTATCGGAAATCCGGTAAAACATCAAATCTACGACATCGCATACATATTTGGGATGCCTTGCAACGTGTTGTTGAGTAGATATCCCCTCCCACTCCCACTGGTTTATGGACAGCCCTGCAGGATTCATGGTGTCAATTATCTCCTGCACTACCTCACACATTGATCGAATCCATGCCACGTCGTGTTGCGGCACTTCTGCGTTCTCGCGGGGGCCCTACACGATATTAAGCAGGTATACCAGTTTTTTTGGCTCTTCAGTGTATGTGCCTGTGGAGGAGTAGGAGCAGTGTGGCACTATACGATACAATGCCCGCTTACCACACCCTCCCACTTTAAATAATGAAAGCTAGAATTCCTCATAGCCTTGAAGAGATGAATCCTAAACTGGAAACAGATGACAACCCACCTGATTAATTTTCTAGAAGAATACGAGGAAATCCTGAAGAAATTATTATGAAAGAATGATTAAATTATGCAATGGTGAGCACCAACCACTACTAAGCTTGACCCGTTAGCTCTTGACATGGCAAACAAGGTATTCTTTGGCCAAGGCTCTGGATACTTTCGAATCAAAATGCCCTAACTAATAGAAAAATCTATTTTTTTATTAGTTTCTGCGGATATTTTTAATTTTTGTATTGTTTTTTTTTCTTCTTTTTTTTCTTAACCTTCTTTTTTTGTTGCTATTTGCTATTATTTTGCTTTTTCTCTCGGTCTTGTCTTCCAGCCTTAACCGTTTACCGATAAATGCCCCTTTAGGGTATGGGGTAATGCCCCCCTAGGTGCGGGGTAAAATGTTGGTGTGTGTGATTGTAATCATTCTCAGGAACATATATATACTACATACATGATTGACTTGTGTACAGTTTAACTATCCAATGGTTATAAATGAAACTCACTTGCAACGCTTATGAAAACATTAAAAAGCGTAAAAGAAAGGTTTTAATTGTGTCTTCAAAAATGTTGCGCTTCTTTATGCTTCCCGGAATAACTAACTAAAAACCATTCTGAAACTTTCGGAATAAATTTCAAACTCTACAATTGTAACAAAAGTTAAATACTTAATTTTGGGAAATCACTAAAATCTAGTTTGATTTGCATTAATCTATCTTTTAAATAATGCAATATTCTGAATTTTACTTCTTTATTTATTTTACAAAAATTGTTTCATTCGAACTTTTGCCGTATTGTATGAGTAATTCGAAATGCTCTGTTCCCATATTATTACTCATATTATCTCATAATGCCTTATAAAACATGAAGTATTTCTATAATATTATTTTCTTTACAATTAAAATTTTACCAGATATTGAAATCATTATTATCGAAAATAATTTTAACTGATTATTATTTGCTTCTCACGCAATAACAACTGAGATATAAATGAACACATTATTGATCAATAGTTATTAGACACAACTTAAGATATTACATTTCAAGCATAATGATTATTTTGAAAATCAAATTTCTTTCTTTTCATTATTAGGAAAATGATTCATAATAATAGTTTTCCCACAATGGCATGACAAGTGAGTTTAATTCTTTATTAATTTTAATAAAAACGGCTGAGTAAAAAAAGTCTTAAAGAGATTAAAATTACGAAAGAAAATTTTATCACTCTTAAAAGTACAACAGAATCAAAACTTTTGAATTGTATTCATTCGGATAATTTAGAAAACGCTTTCCCATTTCTCAATAATAAGGTTAGAAACTCAGTCTGAAATGTACATAAGATTTTGAAAAACATTTCATTTTACGGATAAACTGGATCTTTCTCAATACAAAAATCATCAACAGAATTATGAATGGAATTTTGTGATACGATCTATTTTACAGACAGAGCCAAAACGATCTTATTCAATACAGTAATTAGCAACAAAGTTTAAATTATTTATAAAAATTCACAAAACAGATAGATAAAAAAAGAGTAGTTTTAATGAGAAACCAAACTTTTACAATATATTCCACAATAATCACCATTATTCAGATGAAGACATACTCTATTTGCTGCTTTTAGCCATCTGGAGAGAGAGAGAGATTTTTCTGCACAATGTTTTAGAACAATTTTCAGAACATATCGTTTTACATATTTGATACAAATATTTTTCGCCAGTCAGTAATAATTCCATCGACATATTGCAGTAAAGTTCAAAATTAAGCAAAAACAGCAACAAAAAATACAAATAATACAAATTTCAAAGGCCTGGCAGGGTTGAAATATGTAATATAGCTTAATAATATTTTTTTCATGAGGGATAATATTCTCAAACTTTTTCCCTTGAAAGTAGTAATACTTTCGATACACGAAACATTGAAGAAATGATGAATTCTATAATATTAGAGATATCAAATACCACCCAGAAAAAGTCTTAAATAAACTAAAATACCAAAGCGAATTCACTTATTCTGCAATGATTTTCTCTACAGACCATCAAAAAAATTAAAAATAAAAATTTAAGAAAAATTTCAAATGCTATTTTTAACAAAATTTTACGAAGTTTATAGAGTCCGGTGGAGGTCTAAGTAAATTTTGATTTCAAAAAAATTTTTCACATACCATAAGCAACATAAAAATTTCAACATAAAATTTTTTAAAGGTAATTAAAAATTTTATGTTCAATTAGTTTAATATTCATTTGGCGAATCTTCGAGGGAAACAGTTTGAGGGGGCGTAAATATATTCTGATGTCGAAAAAAAAAATTTTCTCGAACATTTGATACCAATATACATTTTCCCTCATGACAGGTAACTTCCAATTTTTTAAAAAAAAGTGAAAATCGACCCACCCTAATTAATTTTCTATGAAATAGAAGTTTTATAAAATTATGTAATGCAAGGCATTCCTTCACAAAAGATAAAAGCTGCATAAATACTTCCCTAAACTATCATTTCTTAACTGCAAACAATTTATAGAAGTAAAGCTTGTGTGCAATTGTTTAATATCCGGTGGAAGGTGAACTATTACATAGTAACCTGAAGTAAAATATAAAGTTAATAATTATTCATTGAATTTCATTGCCTGGATTTTAATTTATTTTTTCTAGATGCTTGTTTAGTGTTTAAGATTTAATATTGAGATTAAGCTTTTTTCAACTTTATAATTTGCCATGAAATATACTGATTTATACATTTAATAAGAAATGATGATTTCATTGTTATATAATGAATCTAAAATTTTAAATGGTTCCTAAAATTTGTTTTTTCTATTTTATGCATACGTGTTTACCGGAGAAAATTGTAAAAGTAGTTAATCTGTTAAAAAATCTGATAACATTTTTTTAAAAAAAAAACCTACGAATAATTTGTTTCCAGTCATTTAAACTCACATAAATCTCTGACTTATTAAAAGTTAATTATCTAAAAGAACTTTAAAAAGTAAGTTCACTTCATCTACCTTCTTATTTAGAAGGCAGAAATATTTTCAAAAAGAACTTCCACGCCTTTTATATTTAGTTTTATTTATGGTGAAATGCATGTTCTAGATTTATTCATTAGAATCAACAGAATGTGATTCAGCACTCGATTTTGATAAACTTGAAGAATGAAGGATTGCAACTTGAAGGATTTGAAGAATGTCGATGTGATAAGGTAAATGAACAATATTCTCACTTTCATCAAAAAAATTGCAATCGCCCACACATTTGTTTAGGGTGTTCAACTTTAGCTACATTTTGTCTTGCTGCCCAAAAACTATTAGTTTTAGAAACTTGAAATTATGCACATGTCTGGAAAAATATACAGTGCGCAAAATAAAAAACGGACAACCCTGAATGACTTTTGATCTAATCATCGGATCTCTACGTTCAAGGACTCATTCTTAATGATTCGAGAGGTTGACTCCAAATATGCTAATTAATTATCGCAGACGATATATTACGATATGAAATCAGACTCCAAAGCGTACTTTTTCGGAATGAACATACCTTCTTCGATGGATTTTGATTTCTGACCCCCAAAGTATAGGGGTTGATGCAATCTGGGAAAATGGGGCCCCAGTAGTTTCGTAAAAAGAGCCGTCCAAAAACTAGACCCTTTAATATTAATTTTGCGTTTTGCGTATTTCGCTATATCCAGTGAAATTTTTAAGCAATTTGAAAAATGTTTACACATAATTATAAAATTCATTTATCCAAAGATAATACCATGCAATAAAAATTTTAGTAAGCCTCTACCACTTTTTATTATTTTTTTAAATTTTAGCTGGAACAATTTTGAATTATAAGAAAGACGCATAATTTTTTATAACGTTTTAAATAATATAATTTTACATGGCAAAATATAAAATTTGAGTGAAATTAGAGGAATAGTTCTTCAGAAATCGAATTTCAGAAAGTCGTATTTTAAAAATTTGATTTCTTAGGAACTATTTGACCAATTTGCTTCAACTTTTGTATTTTGTCATCTAAAATTATATTCTTCCAAATCATGTAAAAAATTGTATACCTCGCAATTTAAAATGCTTACGACTAAAATTAAATAAAGTTATAAAAATAATAAATACTAACTAAAATTTATTTTTTCAATTACCTTTGGATAAATGATTATTATAATTGCGTGTAAAACTTTTTCAATTCACTTACAAATTTCTCCAAATATAGAAAAATACTCAAAAGTAACATTAAGGGTTCCAAACTTCTGACCCAACTACGGGGCCCTATTTACCAGATAACGGGCAGATCACGTTCTAGTTTTTCTCTAACTTTTATTTATTTATTTTTACGAAAACTATTGCCTTTAAATTCTAGTTTTTACATAATCTAATATAAATGTGTTGAAATATTGTCTTGTCCATTAAAACAATCTAATATAGCTAATAAAAAAAACTGACATTTAAATCGATAGTAGTTTTAACTTGTTGTGATACTTCTGTATTCGATTACTATTCGAGAATTCATTTTAAAATTATTCGATAATGAATTTTAAGAATATAGTTCCTTTTCAAAATTTAATAGAAGGGACAAATCTAATAATAATAAGTGTTTTCAAACATAAACGTAGAAAGTTTCTTAATCTTTTTAACAATGCAATAAAACAGTTAAAAAGAAAATCATTAGAGATTTCAATAACAAAAAAGATAACAAAAACAGAAATCATCGGATTGAAGTATTAGATTTTACTCAACACAGTATTTGACTTACAAACAAATGCAATTTAAATTACGCAGGAGATTTTTGTACAAAGTTAGAGACCAATGCCTTCGAAGAATAGATAATTTTTAGCAGTTAATAAGATAATAATTTTCAATTTCAGAAGTACTAACGAATAATTTTATGTTATAATTTATTTAATAAGCAATCTTAATTAAATTACCTAACATAATCTTAAAGATTTGCGCAAAATATTATTTAAAACAAAATGATTTCCGCAAAGATTAAGAATGATATTATTCAGCCTAGCGATTGGAAATTTTTCATATACTTTTTAAGAATTTTTGGAATGCTAGAAGATGTAACTCTAAAATACAATTTTATCCAGAAAGTATACATCACATTTTATACAGTTATATACTCAATGTGGGTTATATCTTCCACGTATGTTTCAATTGCTACCAACCTATCTTCAAAGAAAAACATTGTTTTTCCCGTAATGAACATCCTTAAGATGCTAATTGTTGTTGTTATATCAGTAAATCTTCGTTTAATCTTGAAGAAAGTGATTAAGAAAGTGCAGTTGATACGCCGAATCGGGAACTATCATGGTATAAAATCTTTTCGAAGGAAATCGATTAAGTTAGTGATGTTTTCATTTGTTTTACTTTCCATTTATTACATAGCACGAATTCCTCAAGGCACTGTGTACGAAATTGATATAACATTACCCTTGAAACTATTTTGCATTGGAGTTCTTGGCCAAAGAAATTCCACCAGTTTCGATCAGCCCTACATTAAAACGGTAAAGAGTATTCTTTTTTGTTCATCATTTGCATTTTTCACTTTTTTGCCATACACAGCAGGTGTCATCTGTTATTTAACTCAGTTGGAGAATTGCAATACTATTCAATCTTACTGCTCCACAGTTAAAGTGGTTGTTAGAAATGGAATAACATCAAAAAATTTATCTGCAATCATCAATAACTATGAACGAATAACAAATGCCGTGAAGGAAGTCAATGATTTGCTTGCAACTTTGATTGTGTGTTTGATTGGATATTGGTTCATATCTATTTGTTTTTACTTGAATTTATTTTTAAGTCCTCGTGTTAATACTTTGCAGTGTGTGACGCTTTCAATCAGTTTGGCAGTTGTATCAGGTCAATTAATAAGTTTCGTTAATGTCTGCGATAAAATTGACAAGGAAATACTGAACATTCGAGCAGTTATAGATGTCGAAATTGAACAAAATAAAGACTTGCTTACGAAGGAAGCTGGACTTTCATTCACGCGTTCAGCATTTGAACGATTCAGTAAAAATGTATCTGTTTCCCCTTTGGGGTTTTTTAAGTTGAATAACAGTTTCATTCCTGGAATCTTTGGATTAATTATAACTTATAATATCATTCTTTTACAATTTCGAGATAGCTAATCCTCAGCGGCTGATCCTTCATCTCAAAACGCAAAATTAAAAAATTCTAATTGAAAGTATACTTTGTAATACGAGAATTACACTAAGCTAATAAGTAATATTAGCTATCACAAAAATTAAGGTAAGCAAATAAGCAATATAAGCAGTGGCAAGAATTAAACTACTCTTCAATAAGCAATATAAACAGTTGATAAATTACAAAAAACAAAAATAAATTTTGGAATGCAATAGGAACAGATGAATTTCAAGTAATTTTGTAATTAATTGCTGGTTATTAAACTGAATAACAGCTTTCTCTGAGTCACAAAGACCAGAAGCTTGGACAACAGCAGTTTTCAGAAGATTCTGCATTTCGGGACTCAAGTGGTGAAGTGGTCACGGTTCTTCACGGTTCTTCATCGTAATGGGAAATGTTTCGCATTAGACATTTCAGAACTCTTTAAAATTTTGGCCACCCATTTTCGAATCACTCTGCATATTATGTCTCACCCTTAAGCATAGTGTTTCTGAAACGGTCTTAGAAAAGCAATCGGAACTTGGATGTTGTGGCAGTAGAACACATTGATAACCTTGATACAACAATCACCACAGGAACTTATAGAAACACAGGATATTTTAATTGGCAAATCTTACACATTTAAAATAATATTTGTTATTATCGCACCTCAATTGCAGCTGGTGCTGAAAATGAAATATCTTCGAAATTGATTCGATTCGTTCAATTATCACTGAAAAAAGAGCAAAAAGCTGTAAACAAAGCCAATGATTCGCTTCATTCTCAGATTGCATTTTTGAATTGAATTATCATGTGTATTTCCCTACTTTCATATTGAATCTATGTACTCTTCAACTAACTTTCCTCTGTTGTTTGTTCATGACAATCCATGTTCAAATATGTGATGAGATAGGGAACGAAACTAGGTATGGTTAAGAAAAATTGACTTCGAGAGTAGCGTATAGAGGGCAAGGAGCTGATATTATGTCATTTTAATTTATTTTATAACCGTCGTTGAACCTCCGACCCAATCTTTTGGGGTTTATGACAATTAATGAAAAAATTTTCCCCGACCCGCCCTTATTCAGGCCATACGGGTAAATGTTTATTAAAATCAAAAAAATCCAGAAAACAATACAAACAGAAAATACATAAAATACACATGAGACATGGCAACAGATCATGAACATGGGGGGAGCAGAGCAGCAAAAGTCATGTAAGGTGATAAAACATTAAAACAGCAATATATTAAAAGTGTCAGTTAAAAGAACAATTTAAAAGTGAAAAATTTACAAAAGAACTTTGATATAACTGTTTTGCACTTTATTCATATTAAACTGCTTGCGGACGATTGAATATGAAAGAAAGATGTGATAAAATGCTTCCTTTAAAATCTTGAGCTGTATAATATATGTTAATCGTGAATGGCCGAAATCTAGCCATTTCAGGAGATAAAATACAATGAACTAAAAAACAACCAAAATATAAAAATGAAATGAAAGTGGGAGTACTGACATACAGGACAGCATCGTTAGGGGGGGGGGTATTATCACTAGGGGCCCTGACTGCATGGTGATGCCCCTCTGACGATACTACCTTGCCTCGAAACGGACAACGTAAATTTGGTATATATATGTATATATATATATATATATATATATATATATATATATATATATATATATATATATATATATATATATATATATATATATATATATATATATATTATATATATATATATTATATATTATATATATATTATATATATATATATATATAATATATATATATATATATATATATATATATATATATATATATATATATATATATATATATATATATATATATATATATATATATATATATATATATATATATATATATATATATATATATATATATATATATATATATATATATATATATATATATATATATATATATATAAAAATATATATATATATATATATATATATATATATATATATATATATATATATATATATATATATATATATATATATATATATATATATATATATATATATATATATATATATATATATATATATATATATATACTACACCGTGTGACGATACTTTGATTTTCACCGGTGAATGTGAACAGTCACATAGCTGATATAATTAATCTATCCAGTTTGACATTATTTTTTCATTGATATTATTATATTTATTCTGTAGTTAAATATTTTCTAAAGATAGATTAGGTGAAACACCGGTATAATGTAGACTGGACACTTGAACTTAAAACATGGATGTAGGGCATACCGGGCAAATGTATGCTAGGAAATTTCACTTAACTGGACCTAGTATATATTTTGGACATTTACCAAAGCGATTATGTGTTTGTAAACACAAAGCGTTTCTAAAACGCTTCTGCTTGCCTACTGACAATACATATGTCTGTGGAGCAGAAGGTGCAAAAGAATGTCCGCTTACCACACTCTATCACTTTAAAACAATCAAAGCTAGAATTCCTCATAGCCTGGAAGAGATGAATCCTAAGTTGAAACAATAGGCAACCCACTGAATTAATTTTCTAGAAGAAATCCTGAAGTAGTTTTCATGAAAAAAAATGACAAAAGTATGCAATGAAGAGCACTACTAAAAACTTGACCCATTAAATCTGAATGCTTTCTAATCAAATTGCCCTAACTAACGGAAAAATCTATTTAATTATCAGTTTCTGTATCTACAATCGTCAGTAACTAAGAACGAATAACAAATGCCGTGAAGGAAGTCAATGATTTGCTTGCAACTTTGATTTTGTGTTTGATTGGATATTGGTTTATGGCTATTTGTTTTGCCCTGTATCTCTTGTTATGTTATCTAGCTACTAGTATCCAGTACGTGGCGCATTCAATCAGTTTAGCAGTTGTATCCTGTCAAATAATAAGTTTCGTTAATGTCGGCGATAAAATTGAAAAGGAAATCCTGAACATTCGGGCAGTTATAGATTTTGAAATTGAGCGAAATGAAGAATTGTTTACGAGAGAAGCTGCACTTTCATTTACGCATTCGGCATTTAAACGATTCATTAAAAATGTCTCTGTTGCACCACTGGTTTTTTTTAAAGTAAATAGCAGTTTCATTCTTGGAATCTTTGGATTAATTATAACATATAATATCATTCTTTTACAATTTCGTGAAAGTTAACACACAGAGAATGAGTCTTTATAACAATTCCTTTCAAATACCTCAATGAAGATAGAATTAGTATTACAAGAATCACATTAAGTCAATTAGTATAAGCACGTGTAAGCATTACAGAAAGCAAAATCTCCTTTTTCTACGCAACAGGAATGACATAAATTTCGCTGCTTGTAATTTAGTGCTGGATCATTAAGCTGAATATTAATTACCTCTTAGGCGAAACAACCAGAACCTTCCGCAAGAAGGAGAATGATTATTTGGGCAGTAAGTTATAAAGTAATCACCTATATATTTTTTCATAGAGCGTTGTCGGACGCGCATTATATTCGAATCATTTCATATCCGTCTCTTTAAATTTTGACCAGACATTTCCCGATCATGCTTTAAAGTAGGCCTGAGACGCTCTATTAAATACTGTAGAAATTTACATTTCAATAACCTCTTGAATAACATTTTGATAGACGAAAACGTACAAGAGTCACACATCCCTTCATTGAACGACTTCAAAACTAAACTCTAACTAAGTGGGTGTTCTGATGTTAGTGGAAAGTTTCAACTTAATTGTTTTGTAATAGCATCGGATATAATTCTGTTTCAGCTTATACGATTATCTATTTGGACTCCGGTGACTAGAGAATCGGACTCCGCTAAAATCTACTGAGTACATGCGATATACGAGTTCATAAAATCTGTAGAATCGAATGACTTCTGGTCGGTCAATGAGCCATACCAAGTGTACAGAGATCTGGAGAAAATTTCTTTCCCCTTCAGATCTGTGTCTAAACTGTGGTAGTGGCCTCACAAATGAGATCCCATTTGCAGAGGATTCAAATTGTGAATAATCTACAACATAGATTCTGAACCATTTTAATGTATCGCCCCCTTAAGGAGAAAAAAATTTTAACGCCCCCCTATGTGTTTGTGAAAATCCGGTTATTTAAAGCATGGGGGCGGAGGGATGTGCTGAATTATAAGGGGCAACATTTATAAGCAATTTTCTTACCCGTTAAATTGAAATTTTTTTCAAGAAAAAAAATGACGTTAACTCCATACTTTTTTTTTCCGGCAGGTAATCGCAGTCTATTTGTTATAATCAAAATAAATACGGCAATGAAAAAAAAGACAACAAAAAATCCTATGCTTAAATAGAGTTATTTAGTTTTATTTAGATAATTAAAAAAACTCCCAAAAATATTTGTTTTACACTAAAAAGTAGTATTAGCGAAATAATCAAGCAACTATGTCAGTGGGATGATAGTGCTTGATAGCTCCGAGTCCGTTTCTTTACGTTTGGTTCGATAATTTTAGTGATTTTAGTGTTACTTTAGGTGAAGACGCAAGTCCCATTGTTGCACGATTTCAAGTCACTTTCTCTTTTTCTTTGACTGGATTCGTCACAGCACTGAATCATTGCTCGACAAGATGGGAAGGGAGGGAAAGCAATTAAAAAAATTTTGACCACAGTCCACTGTTTAGGATAGAGGTGACTAATGTTACCTTCAAAACAAAATTCTGTGAGACGACCACCATTTCAAAGTTTCATTAGTTGAAAGTTCGACCATTTCCTCCTGAATACGAACTTCTTCTATTTCAATATTCAGAAAAAGATTCATAACCCAATGAAGGACTTCCAGTTACAAAACATATTTAAAATTGTCAGAAAAAAGTCCATGAGCAACTACTCAAGGTCTTGACAATATTCTAATGTATCATCAAAGGGAATTTCACCATTCTTTTTAAGATCCGATAAGATTGGAAATTGGCTGTTTAACGCACTTCTGTTTACAAAAAAAATTTGTTTTTTACAAAGGCAAAAATAACTGATTTTGTAGCGATCAAATTGAACTCGTCGCCTTGAAATTGTAATTTAACGCCATTGGTTGGTTGGTTGGTGTCGTATCTTCTATTGAATCATATTTCATGGTGTGCTTGAATAGTTTTTGTTATTTCTATGGCATTAAAAGAATACAAATCCTCTTCTTTGGGGTAGTTTAAGAGGTGAAGGCCTGCAGGACGCCATTAAATATTGCAATGAAATCCATCATGTATGCAACGTCTCTCGTAAATTCTAACAATCTCTTAAATTCTAACTCTCAGAGCTACATCTCTGTCTTCGAGGAACTCAAGCACAGAGTAGAAAAGATTCCAAAACCTAATGAGACCGGCGGATTTCGAATGTCGGTGAATCTCTGTGTGTAGCAGTAAACGATTGAATTCTTCATCGTTTTTCTTACACGGCTGTCTGAATAATCGATAGTTGAGAGCATCATTGCGAATTTTGTTCTCAGCAGGAGATCGACATATTGCAATGTCTGATACAAACGGTAGCTGAGATTTTTTCCAACTAAATGCTGTCTGTGAATCACGTAGTGAACAGCCAAAATTTCTGGTATCTTCAAAAGAGTGCTAAACCCACGATGTTGTCCCACCATTGCAAGAGCTCCATCAGTGGCAACATACATAAAGACATAATATTCGCAAGAGTATTTTTTCCCAATGCCCACCCATATTAGGTGGGCCAACGTTGATCTCACAGCAAGGACAGACAATACTAAGAGAAAACGAACATCCATGCCTTACCCGATATTCAAACCCAGAACCTTTTTGATACAAGGCCAGTTCCCTGACCCCCTACACAGGCCGATCGACTATTCGCAAGAGTAATGTGTTTCTCTTTAAAATAATCTTTGACAGTATTAAAAGTAGATTCACCTTCGGTATCTACAATGAAGCTTCTTTTAAAAAGCGTCTCTTGAATAATTTTTTCTTCCTTCACAAACTGGACGTACAGAAACAGTAAAGCCTCATTACTTGGCAAAGGTTGACTCATCAACTTGCTGAAAAAGTTCGTTGGCTATCAATTGTCTGCATAAGGAAAATTTAACGGCTTCAAACATCTCATCAATTCGCCGCCGCACGGTATCGTTTCTTTTAATGAGATATTTTTGATGACATTGGTAGCAGCTGAACGGTGTAAAACTGTTTCTAAAACTTCCTTGATAGTCGGCAGTATCACCTCTTTTGTTGGTATGAGTTTTCCCAGATTTAGCAATTAATTTCTAGTTGTTCTAAGAGGCTATCAAACCATCGTCGCATTTTTGTGATGAGATTGCTAGTAAGTCAGCGACTGAAATTACCTTCAGGAACTTCGTGAAAAATGACAAACCTTTATTTTGTTTGCAATAATGAATGTTTCCAAATGTTCCTGCAAACGGGAAGGTTTCATTGTTTCATTAGATAAACCTTTGTTACAAAGTGAGCTAGTTGAGATTTCGACGGCGATTGAACAAATCCGAACTTCAAGTACGTTGCACTTTATTGACGATTTTTCTTTTTGTTAACCGACATTGTTGGAGGCATCAAAATACAATCATTGGAAGAAAATCAACTATTTCTCGAAATTAATAATTTTATATGCGAGTTTAAAAATTAAATTTTAATGACAAAACATGCTCATCGCCCACCAACCACCCAAAACATATCCACCGCCCCTCAGTATATTCTCATCGCCCCTTGGGGGGGGGTGCTATCACCCCCGTTGAAGAACAATGTTATAGATTTAAATTTTCATAAATTACAGTTTTATTTTTTAAAGATGAGAGTAGAAATCATTTTGATTATTCTACAACTAAATAAAAATATTTTTTAAAAAACTACATCAAAATTAACAAATATCATACTTTGCATGGTTACCAAGCAATAATTAAAGCTAATTTATAGATTTCAGTTTTGTTTTACTATCTCTTTACGGCAGCGATTATAAACTTGTGGGAAATTTTAAAAAAAATTAAGAAAATTAAGAGGAAAAAAATTTAGAAACAAGAAATCGAAAAGTAATGAGAAAAAATAGTGTTTCAAAACATTCATTAAATTTACTGAAAGAAATGCAATGAAATGCACTCGGACTTTAAAAAAAATTTTTTTTGCACTTATATTATACACTCCAAAATAGTATTGCATGTACTGCATAATATATTTAATAACGATGTTATTATTAAACTAAAAAAAGATTAATACTAGTTAGTGGCTTTCTTGGACCTGTCATGCAGAACAAAGTTACTTTAGTTAAAAGTTTAGTGTCTAAACACAATATAATTTAATTAAAATTAAATTATTATTAAAATGTTGTTATTAAAAAACTATTAAGAATTAAAAGGTTATTAAGAATTTTGCTGTAATACTTCTGAATTCGATTACAATTCAGATATGAACTAAATGTTCAGACATTGAAAATCGATATCAAAAAGTATTGATCTTAAAATAATTCGATCATACATTTTACGAACATTGTTCTTCTTAAAAATTCAATAGAAGGGACAAAACTAATAATAATAAGTGTTTTCAAACATGAATGTATTAAATGTCTTAATCTTTTTAACAATGTAATAAAACAGTTGAAAGAAAAGGTTTAGCAATTTGAAAGACTTGACAAATCTTATTCCGATAAAAAGAAGGAAAAAAACAGAAATCATCGGATTGAAATATTAGATTTTTCTCAATACGTAATTGACTCACAAACAAATGCAATCTAAATAGCAAATGAGATTTTTTTTTACAAAGTTGGAGATAAAGTTTTAGAATAATAGACAATTTTTGGCTGCTAAAAAGATAATAATTTTTAATTTCATAAATACTAGCGAAGAATATTAGAATAGAATACATTTAATAAGCAATCTTATATTAAATTACCTACGATATTCTTAAGTATTTACACAAAATATAATTTCTTAAAAAAATGACTTCTGCAAAGATTAAAAAAGATGTTATTCAGCTGAGTGATTGGAAATTTTTCAAATACGTCTTAAGATTTTTTGGAATAGCAATTTTAGAAGATTCAACTCCAAAATACAATTTTATCCAGAAAGTATACATCGCATTTTGTGCAGTTATATATTCATTGTGGGTTTTATCTTCTGCGTATGTTTCAATTGCTGTCAACCTGTTTTCAAAGGAAAACATTGTTTTTTCCTTAATGAACATCCTTAAGATGCTAATTGTTATTGTTATATCAGTAAATCTTCGTTTAATCTTGAAGAAAATGATTAAGAAAGTGCAGTTGATACACCGAATCGCGAACTATCATGGTATAAAACCTTTTCGAAGGAAATCGAATAAGTTAGTGATGTTTTCATTCGTTTTACTTTCCATTTATTACATAGCACGCATTTCTCTAGACACTGTGTACGAAACTGATATAATGTCCCCTTTGAAATTATTTTGCATTGGAATTTTTGGCCAAAGAAATTTCACCAGTTTCGATCAGCCCTACATTGAAACTGTAAAGAGTGTTCTTATTTGTTCATCGTTTGCATTTTTTACCTTTTTGCCATACACAGCAGGTGTCATCTGCTATTTAACTCAGTTGGAGAATTGCAATACTATTCAATCTTACTGCTGCACAGTTAAAGTAGCTGTTAGAAATGGAATAACATCAAGAAAACTATCTGCAATCGTCAATAACTATGAACAAATAACAAATGCTGTGAAGCAAGTCAATGATTTGCCTGCAACTTTGATTGTGTGTTTGGTTGGATATTGGTTTATATCCGTTTGCTTTCACCTGTATGTATTTTTAAGTTATCGTGCTACTACTTTGCAGTGTGCGACGTTTTCAATCAGTTTGGCAGTTGTATCAGGTCAATTAATAAGTTTCGTTAATGTGTGCGATAAAATTGACAAGGAAATACTGAACATTCGAGCAGTTATAGATTTTGAAATTGAGCAAAATAAAGATTTGCTAACTAAAGAAGCTGGACTTTCCTTCACGCGTTCAGCATTTGAACGATTCAGTAAAAATGTTTCTGTTTCCCCTTTTGGTTTTTTTAAGTTGAATAACAGTTTCATTCCTGGAATCTTTGGATTAATTATAACTTATAATATCATTCTTTTACAATTTCAAGATAGCTAATCCTCAAGTCTTCATCTCAAAACGAAATATCAGAAAACTCTATTCCAAAGTATACTTAGTGTGATAATGTTAATTATCACAAGTTCATATTCTCCTTAATTTTTTTGTTTCTTTAATTTGCTTTACTTTTGGTCTCTTAACTCTTAATTTTTTGTTTACGGGTTCCTGCCCTTAACTTCATCAACGTTCAATTTATAATACTTAAATCTGCTACTAATTTGTGTAATTTACGATGTATATGTTTATTTACTGCGTTTTTTTATTAATTATTAATTTTTATTGACTATTATTATGTTTTAATTACAAGTTTGGTAATGTATATTCTAATTATGTAATATGAATTTATTTTTAATTGTTTATTACCGCATTTTTTTTAGTCATGCACTGCCTTAGATATCTTTTCCCGTTCTTTTGTTACCATTTATTGAAGCCTGAAATCATTCTGGGACCCCTCGTATCTTAAATTTCTTTTGCAGCTGGCACCTGTGCATCCGATGGTCAGTTGCGTACGAGTCGCATGGGAGATACGGTTTTATGTATGCTCAGGGTTCTGCAGCTGCATCCCTATGCTATACACTTAAATATATGAATTTTATATCTTAGTCCCCTTGTGACATTTTTCTTTTTTCTCTCACAGCATGTGAACTTTTAATTGCCTATTGGACGGAAATCGTTATGTTTAACCCTTGATCCCCTTTCACACGGGAGTGTCGTGGTCACGTGTTAGTTGTTTTATCTCTTGCTAATTTCTTCTGTTGACCAATATATTTCTTAAGGGGTTCGGTGTGAACTGTCCACCTCCTTTTTCATTGACCTTTTTAGTAACCTTTGCTTCATTTGGTGCCTCATTGGTTGTTTACCAATAAAAACCGAGTTTTCTTAAGACGGATGCACGACTAAGAAAGGACAACACACTTTTGTCAATTACAAATTTTCATGTTTTTTTTCGATCTGATTTGTGAAACGATTTAATGTTTGTTTCATTTATTGTTAAGTTTTACTTGCTTTACTTTACTTCGGTCTCGATACGAATTTGATGGAAATTGAGTGGTAGTGTAATGTCAACATGTGAAGATATAATAAATAGCAACAGTGCAAAATAGTGTTTTTTATTTGTCCGTCATGGCTACCTCTTTCGTTAAATATTTTATGGACCTCTGTTACGTGATGAATGATTAAAGGGTGTCAACCCTAGGGTGAGTAGACCAGTTTTATAATGCTTTCAACTCTACAGATTATGTAAACCCACAATAATGATTTTTTCTCACATCCTTTTTAAAGTCTTAACCATTTAAAATTTATGACTTAATGGTCCTATTGGGTTATTCGGTTTGTATCAATGCTGCACCACCACTATTCAGCCAATTTAAATGCAATTTAAGACACGATGTTGTTTGCGTTTTTACAACAGTTGGATGATTAGTCTATTTGTAAAATATAAACTTTCATACCAAAGATATTAAAAATCTGCTTAATTGTTAAAGAGATAATCGATCAAATAACGTTTGTACAATGCACCAGATAAAAATAAAGCGAACACAATGAATAACTTTTAATACAATGATCGTATTTTCCCGCGCTATGACTCAATGTTAAAGACATGTGGCCTTGAATTTGCCAATTAAATTGTATATACGATACGGATTTCCTCTGAATTTACGTATAATTCTTTGGCTTATTCTGATTCCTGATCCTAAAAATATTAGAGGATAGAATCTGGAAAATATAGGCAAACGTTGATGTTAATTCCTTAATGTTAATTTCACTCTTTATGTAATTCACCATCTCAAAGAAGTCATATTTTTTAATTTTTATTTTTCCCAGAACTATTCGACTCATTCCATCAATTATTTTTGATCTTAGAATTAACCATAATAAGCAAAATAAAAATTATACCTTCGAATTGGACCATCAGTATATTAAACAGCAAAAAATAATGAATAATCATTAAGAATAGTTTTTATCTGGAATTATTTTATAACAAAAAAGCAGTGAAGAAATCTAGAACAAAAATGTTTTTATTATAGTTCCGGTGTTAAGGCGATTGATTAACACAAATGTTGACCTGTGTATGGTCAAGAATCCAAATCCGTTAAGAAAAATACATGTTTGATTAGAGAAAGTATTGAATCTGATTTCATAACAATATCTACACTGATTAATTTGTATAGCCATGATTCTGCCCTCTGACCACTCCGTCCACGAAAATCCAATCATTAAATCAAAAGTTATGCAGGTTGTCCGCTAGATTTTGATTTCTTTTTGCGCAATCTACAGTGTTCAAAATAAGAAAACGACCACCATGAATAACTTTTGATCTGATAATGGGATTTCCACGTTTTAGGACTTAATCTTAATAGTTCGAGAAGGTGACCTCAAATATGCTAAATAATTAGCTCTTACGGTATTTTAAGTTACGAAATTAAGCACAAAAACGTACTTTCTCTGAATAAACATACCTTTTTACGAAGGATTCGGATTTTTGATTCCCAAAACATAGGGGATAGCCGCAATCTGGGAAGTAAGGTCCTCATAGTTTGGTCAGGAGAGGGGTCCAAAGTTTGCACCCCTTAATGGTTAATTTTACTCTTTGCGTACTTCACTAGATGTCCAGAACTTTTAAAGGAATCGAAAAACTTTTAGCGCACAATTATGAAATTCGTATATTCAAAGATAATTTACATGCAAAATAATGCTTTTAGTAAATATTCATTATTTTTTATTACATTATTTCAAAACAGACGAAACATTTTTGAATGGTAAGGTATACAATGGCAAAATGCAGAATTTGAGCAAAATCGGTCCAATAGTTGCTGGAAATTGAATTTAAAAAATACGACTTTTTTAAAATTTGATTTCTCAGAAACCATTCAACTCATTTCAAAACAATTTGTATTTTGCTATTTAAAATTGGAATCTTTAAAATGATCTAAAAAATGCTTTTCTGACAATTCAACATTTTCTCGACTGTTTTGAAATAAAGTAATAAAAAAATGATAAATATTTACTGGAAATAACGAAACTGGAATGGGAAAAAGAAAAACCGGCTTTGACAGTCACGCAAAAGCCTACCGAATTCATGCCATTTAAATTTATTTTATAACAGTCATTGAACACAGCCGACCTAATTTTTTGGCTTTGATGGATCGTTCGTCCCACATAAACGATTTCATCAAAAACTGTATGCTGTGTCATTTAGGCATCGTAAAATGGGAAAAAGGACAATTTTTAAAGATTTCGATTTCATGTGAAATTTAAATTAATCTCTTTTGCAGTTTATTCATACTTGACTGTTTGTGGATCATTGAATATATAAAAGATGTGATAAAAGTGCTCGCGGAGAGTTACACTGAAGTCCGTATTATCTATGTTATTACCGTGAATGTCCGACATCAAGAGAATGTCGACGTTCTCCAGCGAATGTCAACAATCACATAGTCACTTCGGTGAATGTCCGAAATAATTAATACATCCGATTTGCTAATATATTATATTTCTTCGATATTTTAATATCTGCTGAAAATAGATTAGGAGAAACATCAGAGTACCGGTTAACTGCATACTGATGAGCACTTGGCCGTAAAAAAGACATTGATGTACGGCATGTCGGGACCTAAAAAAAACATTGATGATGGGCATACCGGGGAAATGTAGACCGGTCAGCTGTACTGAAGTAGATCTGGTATATATTTCGGACATTCACCAAAGAGACTATGTGATTGTCAACATTCACCGGTGAAAGTCAACAACCACCCATTTCTGTCACTCAGGGTAACATAGTTGATTAGTCTAACTATGTAATAGTTATAAATGAAACGAAATTGCTACGTTTATGAAAACTTTAAAAAACGTTTAAAAAAAATTATAATTACGAAAGGAAGAAATTGTGATTGTATTATTGCAACTAATGGTCACCCATTGGTCAAATGTTTCTTTTTTCTTCCTTAATAGACTTTCATAAATAAAAATTGGGGAAAACTGTACTTGAGGGCGCCCCTTGGCGAAATTAGCGATTTATGTTTGGCGCTATTCCTGTTTGCGCGGAACACCGTGGTAACAAGGATCGCGGCCAAAACATAATGATATTTCAATAAAACATTGGAAAATTTCAACGAAACATCGGATAAAGCTTGCAATGACCCCAATATAAGCAAAATTAATAAACGCAATAAAAGAATTTTGAATCGAAGCAAAAATTAATGGAATAGGCGCAGAAAGAAAAGGAAAAAAAAACTCACTTCTTCATTAAGCTTGAATATTCTCAGATTTAGGTGTACAGAAATATCTAATAACAGTTAGATACTGTCTAAATTTATCATGAATAGAATCTGTGTACCTCCATCGCCATATAAAATCGACAAAATAGGAGTCGAAAATGGCGTCTGTAATAGCGGACTAGAGGTGACATTTTTTTCTTAAATCCCTTTTTATGACTGCCCACATACCTTCGATCTTATAGACCAGATTCAAAAGTAACCTTACCAGCCGGTATACAATGTAGAACTAACGGGCCTCTGAAATTACAACCGTTGAACATTTAAAAATAACGCTAAAATCTAAACCAATCAGAATCACGATTGGGTTTCAACGTCGCCATCTAAGCGATCCACTGCGATTACAACTCGGCGAGAATCAAGGGGCACCCTCAAATATAGTCTACCCAAAAATTGTCATTGGTTGCGAAAACTGTATCAATTGATTTGTCCTCTTATGGTTTCTTTGGTTTTCAATTCTAGTCACATTCTTTTCCTTCTTCATTATTCATATTAATATCGTATAAAATCACTGCCAAGATAGTAATTATAAATAAGTAAATCACAAAATGAATATCAAAATAATTTAAATTAACATTACATAAAAACATTGAAATTATTCGTTGGGGAAATTAAAAGGAAAAATCCAGAGGTGAAATCAATCAACTCCAAGAAATTCCAAAATTATGTGCTTTTTTTTTTTTTTTTTTTTTTTTTTTTTGTTCTTGCTGTGTCGATTTTTTATGAATGCGTATGTAAGCCTGATTTTTTAAGACTTGTGCAGTTCCATTTTTAAGGTTATGGTTTTGAAGTGAATCGAAGTTATGCAGTTCATTTTAAAGTTTTAACTGAAAATAATATTTAAAAAAGAATTCTAAAAAAATTATCAAACAGCAGCGGTCTCCATAGCAGCGCATGTAATAACGACGCATGCGTACTGTTTTCTTTTACTCTTGAACACAGTTGAAAAGTGTGATGACGTCCAAATAAGGTGTGTACGCCATCAAACCCAAAACAACACCCATTTTGCTGATGAGTAATAAAGGTTTAAACTGCGTCTTCAAAAATATTACTCTTCTTTACGTTTCCCCGAATAACTGAAAACCATTCTGAAACTTTCTGAAAAAATTTTAAACATTGCAATTGTAACGAAAAAAAATACTTTAATTTTGGAAAATCACTATAGTTTAGTTTTGCATCTCTCTTTGAAATAATGCAATAATTTCTGAAATCTACTTCTTTATTTATGTATAACAAAAATTGCTTCATTCAAACTTTTGCCGTTTAATTAATTCGAAACGCTCGACCCCCATAAGATTGCTCATATTATTTAATAATGCCTATAAAACATGAAGTACTTCTATAATATTATTTTCTTCACAATTAAAATTTTACCATTGATATTGAAATCATTATTATCGAAAATAGTTTCAACAGAATATTATTTGCTTCTCACGCAATAACAACTGAGATATAAATGAACAAATAATTGATCAATAGTTATTAGACACAACTTAAGATATTAAATTTCAAGCATAATGATTATTTTGAAAATCAAATTTCCTTCTTTTCATTATTAGGAAAATAGTTCATAATAATAGTTTTCCGGCAATGACTTGATAAGCGAGTTTAATTCTTTATTAATTTTAATAGTAACGGCTGAGTAAAAAATGTCTTAAAGAGATTAAAATGACATAGAAAATTTTATCATTGTTAAAAGTGCAACAGAATCAAAACTTTTGAACTGTATTCATTCGGATAATTTCGAAAACGCTTTCCCTTTTCTCAATAAAAAGGTTAGAAACGCAGTTTGAAATGTACATAAAATTTCGAAAAACATTTTCTTTTACAGATAAACTCGGTCTTTCTCAATACAGTAATTTGCAACGATGTTTAAATTATTTATAAAAATTCAAAAAACAATTCTTTTACAGATCGATAAAAAAAAAGCCCAGTTTTAATGAGAAACCAAGCTTTTACAACATATTCCACAATAATCACCATTATTCAGATGATGGCTCTTCTGTACCTGCATGAGGACGTACTTTACGTACCATTTTGATGTCATACTTTATTTGCTGCTCTTAGCCATCTGGAGAGAGAGAGAGATATTTTTCGGGAGAATCGATGGAGAATGTTTTAAAACAATTTCCAGAACATATCGTTTTACATATTTGATTCAAATATTTTTGGTCAGTCTGTACTAAATCCATCGACATATTGCAGTAAAGTTCAAAATTAAGCAGAAATGGCAAAACAAAGTAACAAATAATACAAATTTCAAAGGCCCGGCAGGGATAAAATATGTAATATGGCTTAATTATATATTTTTTCAAGAGGGATTTTATTCTTAAACTTTTTCCTTTGAAAGTAGTTATAGTTTCGATGCATGAAACATTGAAGAAATAATGAATTCGATAATATTAGAGACATCAAATACCGCCCAGAAAAAGTCTTAAACTACCTTAAGTATCAAAACGAATTCACTTATTCTGCTATGATTTTCTCTACAGACCATCGAAAAAAAAATATTAAAAATAAAAACTTAAGAAAAAATTACAAATGTTATTTTTTAACAACATTTTGCTAAATTTATAGAGTCCGGTAGAGGCCGAAGCAAATTTTGATTTCTAAAAGCTTTTTCTTACAAACATATGATACCAATGCACATTTTTTCACACGACAGGCAACAAAAAAATTTCTACTAAAGAAATTTAAAAAGCAATTAAAAATTTTATACAATACATATTTGACAAATCTTTAAGGGAAACAGAGGGGGGGGGGCGTAAATATATTTTGGTGTCGAAAAAAAGCAACTTTTTACAAACATTTGATACCAATACACATTTTTCCTCACGACAGGTAGCTTCCATTTTTTTTTAAAAAAAGCAAAAATCGACCCACCCTAATTAATTTTTTATGAAATAGAAGTTTTATAAAGTTATGTAATACAAAGCATTCCTTCACAAATATTTTCCTAAACAATCATTTCTTAGCTACAAACAATTTGAAGAAGTAGAATTTGTGTGGAACTGTTTAATCCGGTGGAAGGTGAACTACATTATAACCAGAAGTAAAATATGAAATTAATAATTATTCGTTGCATTTCATTGTCTGAATTTTAATATCTTTTTTCTAGATTAAGTTGTTTTTAACTTTAATGATAAATATTATATTATATAATATTATTAAGTTAAATAAAACTTTATTATATAAAATAATAAATATTAACTAAAATTAATTTTTCCAATAGAATTATATTTAAATAAATGAATATTATAATTGTATGTAAAACTTTTTCAATTCACTTAAAAATTTCTCCAAATATGGAAAAATACTCAAAATTAACATTAAGGGTTCCAAACTCCTGACCCAACTACGGGACTCTATTTACCAGATTGCGGGTAGCCCCTATATTTTGTGGATCAGAAATCCGAATACATTGAAGAAAAAAAACATATGTTTATTCAGAAAAAGTACGTTTTAGTGTCTGATTTCGGCTGATATCGTCTGCTCAAAATTATCAGCGTACTTGAAGTCACCCTTTCGAAACCTTAAGAATGAGTCCTAGAACGTAAAGATCCGAACATTAGATCAAAAGTTATTCAGGATGGTTTGTTTCTTTTTTTCGCGTCGTACAAGCGGTACGATATACTAAAGAAATTTGATATTTAGGTCAAGAATTATTAAATGTTAAATTTGTTTTAAAGAAACAGCACTCTAAAGGTCGCAGCAATGCAACAACTGAGCCTCGGAAGTTGCCATACTGGTAGGGTCATTTTTTTTTTACCTTAACAAGAATTATATTTGAAATTCCAATTAACTTGTTTGCCCGAAAATGTAGTCTCAAAACACTAAAAGATGGTGTGGTTGATGAGGGGTAACAAAAGGGGGGTAATTTATCCATGAATCTTCATTTCTAATTAGGGTGGACTGTATTATCGCTGGTTAAGACCTAAATTTTGTAAATTTTTCTAAATCTGGTAAATGCTAGCATTGGAATACGACAAGAGAGAGCACCACCACAACCTTATAACAGATTGTTTATTTCTACTCTGAGTGTTACAAAAACGTTACTCTAGATGGCGCTGGAGTAAAGATACAACAGATGGAAAAACACTATATTTATCTAGTACTTCATTAAAAAATATGAAAAATTGCTTAAATATATAGCTTGTATGTTTATTGAGGTAATGTACTATGTATTTCAGAAAAATCGCATAATCAGAATAAATTTTAATGTATATTCGCAGAACCAAGCATCCAAAAAAGTATGACTTTTTCTTTCCTCTAATTACTAAACAATTTCTGTTTTCAAAATATAGATAAGAAAAACGAAGACGAAAATTTTTAAATAATCACATTCCAACTGAAATAAATATTTTCAAAAAAAAAACTTTTTTTTTTCTTCCTTTTTAACTACATAATATTATAAACGAAATTATCGAACATATTTTAAAACTCAATTCAAATAAAACTAGCAATCATTTTTGAAATTATGGAAATCGAAGTATCTTGCTCATTAAAACGCTTTTTTCTTAATTTCACGTTCTAATTTTCATTTATTTATTTTTACGAAAATGATTGTGTTTACATTCTAGCCTTGCGTTTACATGATCTAACATAAATGTATTAAAATATTGTCTTATGTGTTGACACTATCTAATACAATTATTAAAAAAAACCTGACATTTATATGGAAAATGGTTTTAATTTGTCGCGATACTACTGTATTCGATTACAATGCGGACATGAACTAAATGTTCAGGCATTGAAAAATTGATATCAAAAGGTATTGATCCTGAAATAATTCGATAATGAATTTTACGAACATTGTTCATTTTGAAAATTCAATAGAAGGGACATAATAATAAGTGTTTTCGTACATAAATGTGGAAAATTTCTTAATCTTTTTAACAATGCAATGAAACAGTTAAAAAAATCTTTACGGATTTGAATGACATGACAAATTTTATTTCGATAAAAAGAAAACAAAAACAGATCTCATCAGATTGAAGTATTAAATTTTACTCAATACAGTATTTGACTTACAAACAAATGCAATCTAAATTACGCAGGAGATTATTGTACAAAGTTAGAGACCAATGTTTTTGAAGAATAGATAATTTTCAGCAGTTAATAAGAACATAATTTTTAATTTCAGAAATATTAACGAATAATTTTAGATTATAATTTATTTAATAATCAATCTTAATTAAATCACCTAGTATAGTCTTAAAGATTTTGCACAAAATACTACTTGAAACAAAATGATTTCCGCAAAGTTTAAAAAAGATATCATTCAGCCTAGCGATTGGAAATTTTTCATATACTTTTTAAGAATTTTTGGAATGGCAATGTTAGAAGATTCAACTCCAAAATGCAATTTTATCCAGAAAGTAAACATGACATTTTATACAGTTATATACTCATTGTGGGTTATATCTTCCACGTATGTTTCAATTGCTGTCAACCTATCTTCAGAGAAAAACATTGTTTTCTACTTAATGAACATCCTTAAGATGGTCATTGTAATTGCTATATCAGTAAATCTTCGTTTAATCTTGAAGAAAGTGATTAAGAAAGTGCAGCTGATACGCTTAATCGGGAACTACCATCGTATAAAACCTTTTCGAAGGAAATTGAATAAGTTAGTGATGTTTTCATTCGTTTTACTTTCCATTTATTACATAGCACGCATGTCACAAGGCACTGTGTTCAAAATTGATATAACATCACCTTTGAGATTATTTTGCATTGGAATTTTTGGTCAAAGAAATTCCCCCAGTTTCGATCAGCCCTACATTAAAACGGTAAAAAGTATTCTTTTTTGTTCATCATTCGCTTTTTTTACTTTTTTGCCATACACAGCTGGTGTCATGTGCTATTTAACTCAATTGGAGAATCTCAATATTATTCAATCTTACTGCTCCACAGTTAAAGTGGTTGTTAGAAATGAAATAACATCAAAAAATTTATCTGCAATCATCAATAACTATGAACGAATAACAAATGCCGTGAAGGAAGTCAATGATTTGCTTGCAACTTTGATTGTGTGTTTGATTGGATATTGGTTTATGGCTATTTGCTTTTACCTCTATATATTTTTAAGTTATGCTACTACTTTGCAGTGTGTGACGTTTTCAATCAGTTTGGCAGTTGTATCAATTCAATTAATAAGCTTCGTTAATGTCTGCGATAAAATTGGAAATGAAATACTGAACATTCGAGCAGTTATAGATTTTGAAATTGAGCAAAATAAAGATTTGCTTACGAAAGAAGTTGGAATTTTATTCACGCATTCAGCATTTGAACGATTCAGTAAAAATGTCTCTGTTGCCCCTTTGGGTTTTTTTAAGTTAAATAACAGTTTCATTCCTGGAATCTTTGGATTAATTATAACTTATAATATCATTCTTTTACAATTTCAGGAAAGCCCACACTCAGGGGACGAGCCTTCTTCTTAAGTCAGAAATTATAAAATTATAAATGAAAATATACTTAGTAATAAAGGAATTACACTAAGTCAAAAAGCAATATTAGGTATCACAAAAATTACAGTAAGCCAATAAGAAATATAAGCAGTGGTATATCTAGACAGTTGAAAGAATTACAAAAACATAAATAAATTTGGGAATGCAATAGGAACAGATGAATTTCTCTGTTTTTGTAATTCATTCTTGGTTATTAAATTGAATAACAGCTTCAGCTGAGGCACAAAGACAAGAAGCTTGGACAACAGCTGTTTTAAGATGATTCTGCATTTTGTGCTTCAAGTCATGAAGTGGTCACGATTCTCTACGTTTTCGAAAGCGCATTTTAATGCGAAATGTTTTGTATTAGACCTTTCTGAACTCTTTAAAATTTTGGCCAAACATTTTCGGATTACTCTGCATAATATGTCAGAGTCATTTTTCGGAATGTGACTGGAGTTTTCATCTTTAGGGTAGTCGGTTCATTTTTTTGCGCATTGTACATTTCAAAACTCTTCTTACTAGATATTATAATTGGGAATTCTCAAAATTTTTCCACTTTTAGGCTCTCTTGCTAACCAGCACAGTTGGAAAAATATTTATCCTCATAGCACCTCAATTTCAGCTGATGCTGAAAGTGAAATGATATCTTCGAAATTGACTTGAATTATCATCGAATAAAGAGCAAAACGTTGCAAAGAAAACCGATGATTCGCTTCATTCTCAGATTGTATTTTTGAATTGAATTATCATGTGTCTTTCTCTGTTTTCATATTGAATCTATGTACTTTTCAACTTTCTTTCCACAATGGTTTGTTCATGAAAATCCATGTTTAGACATGTGATGAGATTGGGAACGAAACTAGAGAAGGGAAAGAAAAACTGGCTTAGCCGACCGGATGTATAGTGGGCATGGAGCTGATATCATGTCATTTTAATTTATTTTATAACCGTCATTGGACAGCCGACACAATTTTTCGGGTTTATGACTACGATTGTTCAACTCCATAGCCTTGTGATTTTAAACCCAATCGAGAAGACAAGGGAACTCCTGAGTCAAGTATTTTTATTTTATTTTATAACCGTCGTTGAACAGCCGACCCAATTTCATGGGTTTACGACTACTTACGTTCAACTCCGTAGCCTTGTAAGTTTGAACCAATCCAGAAGACAAGGAAACTCCTGGATCAGTACCCCCAGAGGTATTGATTTGTTGTGGGAACATGGAGGACTTTGAGACTCGACAGATTTAACGTGCATCAGTCACCATTTACTACACGGGGAGTCTTCGGCCGGCGAGGATCGAACCCACGATCTCTTGGATATGGACCCAGCGCCCTACCGACCAGGCTATCCCGCCCCGTGAGTCAAGTATTGAAAAAATTTGATTTCGTGGAGACCTTTTTGATGCAACTAACCCATATTTGAGACCCACCTACGAAAACTTCTCACTGTCAGCTAGCCGTATGCGGAATTCGTACCCACCAGCCATAGTTGGGATTGGAACCCGTTTACCTATAAAGGTTCCAGTTTCAAATCCCGGATATGACGTGTATGTTCTTTCCTTCTCCTTTTCGTCCTTTTTCTCTTGGAGCAACGGTTTCCTACCTACTATAATGCCCTTGAGAAAGTGGTCAACAAATCTGTTCCTTCGATACCCGAATGATGAAAGTCAGTACCCGGGGGGGGGGGGTGGCATTTTAGAATAAAAAAAAGAGAAGCTCAAAATGGTGGATCGTTCGCTGCTAGATTAACTTTCATTTTAATTTCAAACTTTCTTTTGCAGTTTATTCATACTTGACTGCTTGCGGACGATAGAATATAAAAAAAAGATGTGATGAAATGCATCCTTTAAAATCTTGACTTAATATTACACTGAAGTCGGTGTAAAATATGTTATTGTGAATGGCCGAAATCTAACTATCTAAGCAGCTAACAAAAATATAAAAAAGAAATACTTGACAGCATCGTTAAGGGGGTATTTTTGTGGAAATAGGTTTTTTATAGTACACTGAATAACATAAGTCAACACCTCCTAGAAGAGAGAAGGCGTGGATCTATTTAATAGTCCGACGTAACGAACATAAACTGCACACTGGGGGGTTGTAAGAAATATGTCCCCAAGTTCTGGCTACTAAGCTGAGCAGTGGTGGAATTATGAAAGTTGTCATTACGTTTGGACTACAAAAGGATCGAATTTCTTATTTATGATAACAAGTGCTGAGGCCTTCTCTCTTCCAAGAGGCATGGTTTAAGTATTGGGAAAAATTGTTGATTATGGTAATGTTTGATTTTCAGCAGTTGACCTAGAGCTAATATAATGTAGCTTTATGCTTGTGTTGGCTATAAACGTAAATGTTTCTAATTACAATAAACACTAAAACAAGTATCTCATAGAACAAACTCTTTTTACTATCACAAAAGTACACAAAGAATATATACATGTTGACAACAAAAGAATAATGTAAGAAATAATATAATAAATAATATAATAAATAATATAATAAATAATCACTGCATCTGCGTTCACGCATTTGCGTCTGGTAATCACGGCATCTGCGTTCACGCACTTGCGTCTGGAACAATGCTAAATTATATTAAATATCGTTAATTTTTATGTTGAAGGGGTAGATTTCTGGAAAAATGTTTTGTTTAATCTAATTACGTAAAGCTATCTGGATGACCAACGCATAATAATGAGTTGAAAAACTGGAATCGTTTTAATTTTATCTTGCAGGTTTAGCATTTTCAGTATTATGTATGATTTCGTAGTGTGAGATCCATTAACTGATTATTTAGTTGGTTTTCAACCAAGAAAGATTATCTAGCTAGTAACAATAATTATATTCTGAAAAAGTTGCATTGATACAAACTAATGCTTATTTTCAATGTAAGTTGACTAAAAAACGCTTGTTTGTAAAAAGCAGTTTGCTTGAAATACCAAGTAATGTGAACCAGAAACAATGAAATTGTATCTTGAAGCTATTAAAGGACGATTTTTATTTCATTCTAATTTTTAATTATTGGTACGTAAAAGATTTTACGCATGGAAGTTAATGTTTTAAGCATTCTATTTTCATCAATACTCCACCGAACTTCCCACTCCTTTGCCTTCGATGCCAAGTGAATGATTTTCTAAAGTTGTTTGTCGACTATTTGTGTGTGTTGCCAAGCGAACTTGCCTTGTTCTTCCACTCGAAAAGTACTCAAATAGTGCCACTTGGATAATTTATTCACCGAGCATCTTGTAAATGAATTGATTTAGCAACATAAATGAATGTTATACATTTAAATACAGACTAAAATAGGAACTTCCTCCTAGAATAAGTATAGATATTTTAAAAAAATCTCCTCATTTGGTAGAATATTTCCAAAATTGTGCAGATTTTAATTTGACGAAGGTTGATATCATACAATCTTTCAACTGTTTGAATGTGTTTCACATTGAAAGAATAATCTATTATATATAATTCTTTTACGTGGCTCCCAAATTTTGGCTGTATTTCTTTTCCGCTGGTGGCAACAGTTTTCATTTTTAAAGAAGTACTTTGTACAACTAAATAAGATTCTTTTCACAACACTTAAATATTTACTTTATTTTCTTCATTTATAGAGAAAACAGTCGGCAAAGAATTCTGTTCGGTTAAAAAACATTTCGCTAAAAAAATTACGAATTCTAAAAGAAATAAAAATAAACAACTTAAAAGATAAAAATGCTGTTGCCAGCCATAGAATTTTTTGAAAGTTAACTTAGCAACATAAATCAAAATGACATAGAAGCGCAACTAGATCAAAATTATGATGTCAGAGACAAGCGACTAGGGACAGGACGATTCCATAATACAAACGGACTTAGAAAATTTAGAAAGGGAAAAATGAGCTCGATATCGGGAAAACGTTGGTGGTGAGAGCTTTAGCTTAGCAAAATATCGCCTTATTTTAGCGCCAACATTGGAAGTCAAGCTTTGGCCGGATTTTCTGAAACAAAAACAAAAAAAACTTAACTATAGTTATAGTTAATTATAATTATGATGACCCTATAGGGTCATCAAAAAAGAAAGAATTGATTATTAGGCTTTACAGAGAAGACAGTCAGATTTGATTTTTTTTTTTATCTTCAAGGAACGTTTTTTATGCAGAGAGGTACGTACCTCAGTACTGTTGACAATTATCGGTCGCTGTTCAAGCAATTCTGTACATGTTGGAGGAGCGTGAGGGGGGGATCGTGAAAAGAGTTCCGTGTATAAACCGGGCAGTGGCACTTGACCTTAAAAAAACATCAGTGTCGGGTATGCCGGGCAAATATATACCGGGCAATGGCACTTGACCTTAAAAAAACATCAGTGTAGGGTATACCGGGCAAATGTATACCGGGCAGTGGCACTTAACTAGACCTTGTATATATTTCAGACATTTATCAAAAGTCTAGTCAACTAGACCTAGTATATGTGCCACTGCCCGGTATACCCTACACTGATGTTTTTTAAGGTCATGTGCCATTGCCCGGTATACGCTACACTGATGTTTTTTTAAGGTCAAGTACCATTGCCCGGTATACGCTACACTGATGTTTTTTTATGCTCAAGTGCCACTGCCCGGTATATATTTGCCCGGTATACCCTACACTGATGTTTTTTTAAGGTTCAGTGCCATTGTCCGGTATGTATTTGCCCGGTATACCCTACACTGATGCTTTTTAAGGTCAAGTACCATTGCCCGGTATAATTCTCACATTTCATACTTTGCCTGAAAACATCCAGTATTCTATACAATGCCGGCAACATACATATATAAAGATCTAACTAACTTTAAAGTAAAAAAAAAATTAAAAACAAAAGCAAAACAGATAACAATAATAAAAGCAAAGACAAAACGAAAAAATTCAACAATTAACATATTTTATACGTGTTCGAAAATGACAGCAAACGTCGCAGAAAATAAACATAAAAACAAATGCGAACGGTGACGGTAAACCATAGAGTAAAGAGTATAGGTAGAGTTGACATGAGAAAGTAACAGTGAAGCCATCACTGTAACCGGTCGGCCATATTGGTTTATGCAAAACATTCGAATGCTGCACGTAGAACTTGCTGATCAATGTTATTTTTATTTCTCGTTAACGATTTTCTTTATCTTACCTTTTAAACTATGAATTTAATTATATTTTGCTTGTAAAAATGACGAACTGCTTTGCATACGGCTGTACGAATCGATGGACAAAGAAAATGCCTGGAATTACATTTCATAGGTAAGTGTAAATTCAATTATCTTAATCATTTTCTAATTTAGTATTTTTAAATTCTGTTCTTACAATAAACTGTATCTTTAATGTCAGAAGACTAAAGATTTTTTTTCTTCTTCTTAACTATTAGCTATTCATTTCAAACCCAACGTTGATTCTTTTCAATTTTTATTGAAGTGAATCAAAATAGAATTTCTAAGTGGCTTATAGAATATCAAAACTATAAAACTAATTGCAGATGTGATAATGTGATTTCGTTTACTTTTATACTGCTTAATTGACAATTAATATGGCATAATTATAGTTGTTACGTCACTCTCATAAGATGACGTCATTCATTTAAAGTGTAAATATTAACTAAAACGATTTTTTCGCCTGTGTATATATGAAAAGTGTGAGTGGCAACAAAAAGAATGTTGTGCTAGATGTGTTCTACGAAAAATAAAATGGTTGCTTTTGTAAATAAGTGTACGCAGATATTCCTTGTAAATTTAAGTTATTTCATCGCTGGATAGATCGGGTAGATTTATCGGAAGCACGAAACATTGTGGTGACCCGGATTTTAAAGGTTAGTTTTCATTTGCAATATTAATTGGCGACTGTAATTATGGATTCTCTTATCGCCAAACGAATTCCTGTTCGTGGAACATTTACAAAACGTTATAATCAGTTATTGGCGATGTGTAAGGAAAATAAAAGTACTCGTAAAGATATTGAAATTAAATTTTCATCTTTTGAACGTATTGCAAACGATTTGGCATTATTAGATGAAGAAATCTATAAATTATTAGTTGACGCCAAATCAGAAAACTTATCTGAAGAATACGATAAAATTGAAGAGTACAAGGAAAAAACTGATGCAATTCGTATTGAAGTGAAAATATATTTGGAAAAATTTCTCACATTTCCCGAAACCGCTTTGTCTGTGGCGGCTGAAAAGACAAAATTAAAGCTTCCCAAAATAGAATTAGTTAAATTTAGTGGGGAAGTCAAGGATTGGTTAAGTTTTTGGAGCCAATTTAGTCGAATCCATGATGATGAATGTATGAGTGATGAGGACAAATTCCAATATCTCATTCAATGCATGGTTGTCGGGAGTAGAGCAAGGGAAATTGTGGACAGTTATCCGCCGTCTGCTGATAATTATGCCAAAGTGGTAGAAAGTTTAAAAACGAGATTTGGGCGAGAAGAACTCCTCGTCGAATATTACGTAAGAGAATTATTAAATTTAGTGGTGAAAAATGTAATGAACACAAAAGCAAAGATGAACATAATGCAACTTTACGATAAATTGGAGTCATATCTGCGTTCACTGGAGTCTATTGGCGTAACAAAAGAGAAATACGCAGCAATGTTGTTTCCGCTTGTGGAATCATGTATTCCAGAGGATTTATTAAGAGTGTGGCTGAGAAATCCTGTAATTACTAAGGAAAATGATTCAAGTGATTCCTATGGCAATAAATTATCGCAGTTATTAACATTTTTGAGAGCCGAAGTCGAAGGCGAAGAACGTATTTCTATGGCGAAAACTGGTTTTAAAAATTATGACTCTTCGCATCGTAAAAGAGACAAAGATTTCGAAATATCAACTCCTGTTTTTACTGCAAATGATTTGCTCTCTGAGAATAGGCCAATAGCACCACATTTTAAACGCAACTGCATTTTTTGCGGGAAACAACATAATTCAGAAAATTGTTTTAAAGGTAAGAATTTATCATTAGATGAGAAACAGGAAATAATAAAGAAACAGAAGGCCTGTTTTTTATGTCTGAAGGTGGGACATCGCTCGAAACACTGCAGGGCTAATATTCGATGTATTGTCTGTAACAAAAGACATTGGCCTGTAATGTGCCCAGACTTGAGCCAAATAAATCAGACATCGGCTGTGGATACATCAGCTGAAGAAAATACTACTTTGTCGAATCAAAGTCAACCTGAAGTCTTATTGCAAACCCTTATGGTAGTTATTGAAGCCAATGGACAACGGAAAACTGTTAGAGCACTATGTGATACAGGATCTCAACGGTCGTACATCCTGAAATCAACAATAAATGAAATGGGATGGAGGACCAACAAATATGAAACTTTAACACACGTAGTCTTTGGTGGAGCTAGTTCCAGAAAAGAACATAAAAAATACACATTGTGGATAAGAAATATGAAGAAAAATAAAAAGTTCGAAATTCAAGTTTTAGACCAACAGGTAATCTGTGGCTATATTCCAAGTTTGAAAAATGGTCCTTGGTTAGCTGAATTACGAAGTAAAGGAGTCCATATCTCTGATGTAGGTAAAGATTCTCAACAAATCGAACTTTTGATAGGAGCGGATTATATTGGAAAACTATACACTGGTCAAACCATGCAATTAAAGTGCGGACTGGTAGCAATGGAAACGTACCTTGGTTGGACTGTAATGGGAAAACCAAACCATACTTATAGTTCCACTGGGCTTATCTCAACATCACTTTTCATTCAAAATACTTCGGTTACTGACTTACGGGAATTGGAAACAATTGGTATAGCTGATCCTTGCGAGACAATTACTTCAGAAGAATACGATGCTCTAGCAACGGAACACTTTTCTAGAACTGTCAAAATACACCTAGATGGTAGATATGAAATTAGTCTTCCATGGGTGAAAGATGTAAGCGATATGCTTTGTAACAGAGATATTGCGGGCAGAAGATTGAAAACGATGACAGCTAAACTTATCAAGGATAACCGTTTGGATAGTTATAATGCAGTTTTTGGAGAATGGATAAAAGAAGGTTTCATCGAAGAATCAAACGAAGGTACCGGCCATTATCTTCCTCATAGAGGAGTTTTCAAGTCCAATTCCACCACGAACGTCAGACCAGTTTTTGACGCTTCTTGTAAAACAAGAGATAACTTATCGTTAAATGACTACCTGATGAAAGGACCAAACTTGTTAAAAATGATCCCTACCTTACTAATAGAATTTCGAGAAAAGAAAATTGGAGTTATATCAGATATAAGGAAGGCTTTTCTCCAGATATCCGTAAATGAAGACGATAGAAAATATTTAAAATTTCTGTGGTGGGAGGATAAGGAAGCGAAAACAGTTAAAGTTTTTCAACACGCCAGAGTTGTCTTTGGTTTAAATTGCAGTCCTTTTTTACTGGGAGCTGTTATTCAACATCATTTGAACAAGTATGAATCCTCCAATGTCCAAGAGGTGGCTATGAAGCTGAAAAAATCCTTCTACGTCGACAATTGTGTCACGTCTGTAGATTCTGAACAACAGTTAAAAGAGTTCATTCAGTGTTCGACAGACTTAATGGCTGCAGCAAAATTCGAACTGCGAGGTTGGGAGTTTACAGAGAAAGAAAACTTAACTGAAAAATTTGAACCGTCACCTGTGTTGGGTCTTTTGTGGGACAGATCAGAGGACGTATTGTTTTGTGACACTCGAACAATCATTGATCCTCCAGAAATTATCACCAGAAGAGTAATGTTATCTTTTGCTAATCGAGTATTTGATCCAATCGGATTTACTTGTCCAATTATGTTATATCCGAAGATTTTATTGCAAACAAGTTGGCAATCAAAATTAGGTTGCGATTCAAAAGTTTCTGAGGATATAAAAATGAAATTTCTCAAATGGTTGGAAGACCTGAATATACTGCATATAGTGAAAATTCCCCGTCACGCTATTTTGAGAAATAGTAGCTTAAGTCTTCATGTATTTTGCGACGCTAGTGGTCTGTCCTATGCAGCTGTTGTTTACATTAGATGTGAGACAGAATATCAAACAACAGTACAATTGTTTCTTGCTAAATCAAGAATAGCACCTTTAAAAAGAGTATCTATTCCTAGACTTGAACTTCTAAGCTGTTGCATTGGTACTCGTCTAGCAGATTTCGTTAAGAAAAGCTTAGAAATAGAAAATGTCAAGATTCATTATTGGTCCGATTCTACAACTGCTTTACAATGGATCCAGAAAGATGAGCCATGGAGTGTGTTTGTCAGAAATAGAGTAAAAGAAATCCGTGCTCTTTCATCAGGAAATTGGCGACACGTTCCCGGTCACTCTAATCCAGCCGATCTACCATCACGCGGCTGCTCGGTAACAAAATTATTGAGTTCAAGGTGGTGGGAAGGTCCTTCCTGGTTGAAATTACCTGAAAACACCTGGCCTCTATCTGAATATATAATTGATGAACAAGTTATCAACAAGGAAAAAGAAAAAAGAACAACCATACTCATAAGTAAAAATTTGCTTGGAACAAATCAGTTTTTTTCTTATTTTTCAAGCTACACAAAAAATGTCAGAATGGTTGGATGGATTCTAAGATTCCTTGAAAATTGCAAACTGTCTGAAAAAGATAGGAAAAAGGGTGGACTAACTCTGGCTGAAGTAGAAAATGCAGAAATCAAACTTATAAACGTTATTCAAAATGAAGCATTTACTGCAGATTATATAAAAAGCTTAAAATCATTGAATGTCTTCAAAGATGAAAAAGGAATATATAGAATTAAAACAAAATTGACAGAGAGAAATGATACCGAGAATTTTAGATTGCCTATTTTGCTTCCAGAAAAACTTATGTTGGTTGATATGCTAATCAAAGAGAAGCATTTGAAATGTTTACATGCTGGACTGCAAATTTTACTGTCCAATTTAAGAGAAAATTATTGGATTATTAATGGACGTCGAGCAGTTCGTCGCATCCTCAAAACCTGTGTTAGATGCAAACGATATAATGCACGAAGTATAAAAACGGTTCCCGTAGGTTTACCTGAAGACAGAGTTAAAGAAGCTTCTGTTTTTTTGAAGTGGTCGGGATAGATCTTGCCGGACCTCTTCATTTAAAGGAAGGTGTGAAAAGTTGGATTGTCATCTACACATGTGCCGTTTATCGATCAATACATCTCGAACTGGTGCTGTCACTTTCAACTAAGGCGTTCCTTTTGAGTTTACGAAGATTCATTGCTCGCCGAGGAAGACCTCACATCATCTATTGTGACAACGGGAGTAATTTTATAGGAGCTGAGAATCTACTTCAGTCCTTAGATTGGAAGTCAATTGAAGCTGAAACATCAGTATACAAACTTGAATGGAAATTTAATCCACCATCTGCTCCCTGGTGGGGAGGCTTTTGGGAGATTATGGTGAAATTGGTAAAAAATATTCTTCGAAAAATTTTGGGGAAAGCATGCCTTTCATACGAAGAAATGATTAGTGTTCTGTGTGACTGCGAGTCCGTTATCAATTCAAGACCTCTCACATACCTCTCAGAAGATCTGGATGACTTAATACCTCTTTCTCCGTCCATGTTTTTACAAGAGATCTCGACGGTGGGAGTACCTGATTTAGATCAGCTGGATACAATAGATCTTAAAAAACGCTATAGGTATCAACAGACGTTAAGAGAACAGTTGAGAAGAAGATTTCGCCGCGAATACCTAGCGACACTCCTTCAACCGCGCAAGAAGAATAACTATTATGATCTAAAGGTTGGCGAGATTGTGTTAATCGAAAATGGCTTAAAGAGAAGATTACACTGGCCGATGGCTAAAGTTATTGCCGTCTATCCTGGTAAAGATAAAAGGATACGCGTGGCTCGACTTAAAACAGCACATACCGAGTTTTTGAGGCCAGTGCAGCGGATTTATCCACTGGAAATACGTTCGACACCAAATGAAGGTTCAACTCCAAACGAAAGCACAACTTCAAATAAAGGTGACAAGCATAATAATTTCTCAAGTACCTTACGAAACATCGTTACCACAAGAAGTGGCCGAACTGTTAAAATACCATCAAGATATTTAGACACATAATTTTAAATTTATATTAAATTTTTTGTTATTTTGATTATTGGAATACACATAATCAAAAGGTGGGAGTGTTACGTCACTCTCATAAGATGACGTCATTCATTTAAAGTGTAAATATTAACTAAAACGATTTTTTCGCCTGTGTATATATGAAAAGTGTGAGTGGCAACAAAAAGAATGTTGTGCTAGATGTGTTCTACGAAAAATAAAATGGTTGCTTTTGTAAATAAGTGTACGCAGATATTCCTTGTAAATTTAAGTTATTTCATCGCTGGATAGATCGGGTAGATTTATCGGAAGCACGAAACAATAGTATCATGTGTTATTCGAATTAGTGGGAATGGTTAAAAGTATTTATTTTATTTGCTACAATATTTTTTGCTTTTATGAAATTTAATCTATCATCAAGAGTTTCTCAAATAATTTTATGTGTTTTTTTTGTTATTTACTGTTATTGATCATTATTTCGTAATCTAAGCATTAAAAATCAGCACTGTTGCTTTTTCAATTGTAATTCCAAACAGTTGCTCTGCTATTAAGTGGAATTTAAAAATATGATCGTAATGTCTGGTTTGTCAACAATTTGATTTTTATTCAACTGCTATTTTATTTATGATCACTCTTGCACTGACGGAATGACATGGAATTTTTTGAGAGCTTTTAACACACAAACATAATTTAAAAAATCCACCCAAATTGTTACTTTTTTTCACTTTTATAACCTTGGTGGAAACCTTTCCATAAATTTTATAATAGAAAATCCAGTGAACTATAGAAACTGGCAAAAATCTGCCATACTCTCATTTTGCGAACTACTTCAGTTCGTGCATTTTATTAATAATTGATATGCATTTAGTTTAATGAAATAAATTAAAAGTTTCAGTTGTGGGTAATCTATATTGGAGTCGTGGGTTTTAGTTGAGCATAATAGACTGAAAACGGATTATTTGCGCTACTGCATTTAATTTTTTGAAATTATCGACTGGATTAACTGTAATTATCAAAATTTTAATTTCGTTGTTTATAATTGCTAATTATAAATCTTTTGATTCGGTTCTTTGAAAGACTTATATAATTAACGATTTTTATGTTCATGCTTTTAAGTTGGAATTTCATTTGCAGTTTTTCTAAAGATGAAAATCGTAAACAGTTATGGATCAAAGCTGTGAGACGAGTTAATTGGAAACCTTCTTCGTGTAGTAAATTGTGTAATGAGCATTTCGCAGAAGATATGATTGATAGAACAATAAATCTGCTTGATGGTCTTACAGATTCATTGATTAAAAAAAATTTAGTGAACAAAAACTCTTATTGTTAAATAATTTAAATATTAATTTACTCTAATAATTATTAAGCTATTTATCCTTTTCAATATTATTGCAAAAACCATTTACAAGATCGTGACAAATTAAAGTATTAATTCAAATTTTTTAACAAATGTATGAAATGTTTTTTACAACTCTTATTAAAATTCAATTCTTTTAAAATAATGACAATGCTTCAATAGAGGGATATAATTTATGAAGGGAAAGTTTTTCTTCTAAAATTAATAAATGAATGAAAAAATTGTTAACAATAAGGTTACGTTTTTTAAAATTTTAGTTTTTTGTGTACTTTAAAATGTGTGTATAAATAAGTGTATATTTTTAAATTCTTATCACTTGTAATACATTTAATGCAATATTTTACTGTCGAATAACCAACATATATTATTCATATTTGTGTGTGAAGAATTATTATTCTTGACTAATAAACTCTGATAGTACTTTAAAAAAATATGGAAATTGATTGTATATAATGTAAAAATAAATAAAATTATTTATTTTTCTTTTATGTCTGTGTATTTTTTAAGAATAAAATAAGAAATTCATTTTCATGAACTGAGGAAAAAGAATTTAAAGTTCAGTGTTATTCTACTAAATGAAAGAAGTATATAAGATAAATATAATAATATATAAAGTTTTTAATTCAAATTTTTTAATAAATATAAATTTTTTTTACAACTTTTTTTAAAGTATTAAAATTCAATTATTTTCTATGATTCAATCAGCAAAAAATGACTGCTTCAATTGAGGGATATAATTTATGAAAGGGAAAGTTTGTCTTCTAAAATTAATAAATGCATGAAAAAATAACTAACAAAAAAACTTAAGTTTTCTTTTTAAGCATTAAATAAAAAAATAATAGTTTAAAATAAAAAGCGTTTTAATTTAAACTATTTTTTTTTTCATTTATGTGTCAAAAAATAAATCTACATACATGAAATATTAGATTATTTGGCCTAAAAATGATTAAATTTAATCTTTAGTTATGTTATTTTTATAAATACTAAATAGTAATAAATGAGGCGCTTTTTTTCGTGAAACTAAAAGCAATAAAAAAATTAAGTTTTGTTTGACACTTAAAAACTTCCATTTATTAGCCATGCAACCATAGGCTACAATGAATGCTTTGCATAATCCAAGATGGCCGACAGTTACTTCAGTTTCTACTCATAGGAGGGTGGGAAATGCCATCTCTACTTATACTCTTAACTCTATGCGGTAAACCTTTGAAATTTAACCAATACGCCAAGGAAGCGAATAAAAAAATCCCCAATATTCTCAGTGTAATTTCCCTCTTTCCCTATTTTCACTCTTCCGACGAAACTCTAAGTATTTAACATTATGGAATCATCCTTCCCCTAGTCGCTTGTATACCTGAGCGCTTGACGTAACAAATCCTTCAATTCTATAAGTGTTGTATCGCCAAATACCCAGATTAACAATTGTGTTTTTAAAGAAATTCTATAAAAAGTTTTAAATAAAAAAACTTCTATCCAGCTACTTCTACAACTGCTTCTTGAAGAACTTGGCTCATTGATTAAATATTGTTTTAATTTTACAGTACTAACTTTACTTCTACTTACATTATTGCTATGACCCTCTTTCATTACATTTTACAACTTCATGCTAAATTTGAGGACTTTAAGTTGTTTTGTGGTTGAATACTGACATTTAGAAATGTGTACATAAAAATAATATTTAGAGGTTAAGAGTTGCCTCAGAAAAATTTGAATTGTTGACACTGAATTTAATAATGGAAACAATCATTTTTGTGAAAAATTGAATTGTATTGCTGACATCAAAACTAAAAACATTGTGTTTCAACTTAACAATACTACCTTAATTTTTACTTATATAATTACTATGATCCCTTTTTTGTATATATATATGTATATATATATGCATTTTAGAACTTCATATTAAACTTCTGCTGTGTGTCTGAATACTGACATTTAGAACAAAATTAAGGTTTAGAATTGCCTCGGAGAAATTTGAATTGTTAACAATGAATTAAACAAAAAGTTATATTTTAACTGACAAATACTATATTATAATTTTAACTTTTTCTATGACTATACTCATTTTCTTACTCTTTTCTTTGTTTTTTACATATTTTATATTTTTGTGATAAAATAAAAAACTTATAGTTGTTCTGCTTCTGAAAACTGATCAAAACACAAAATTATGGACTTCATCAACAATCAAAAATACATACATTTATTTTATCGAAGCCGATGCTTTACATCCGGCGTTCAGTGGCAGACTACTATTTCATATTGTTTTACAACACATGGCTTTAGCCCTCTGGTGGGAAAGACTTTAAAACAAAACTTACAACAGTTACTTTTCTCAACAACTGAAATTTAGAATAGTGTGATTAAGCAAAATATGTGTTTGCAATTTCAAATTAATATTGAAATGTACAGGTTTAGAATTTTCTACTGTGAAAAGTTTTCGGAACATCAGTATTCAAAAAAGTATACAAAAGCTAGACGTTAAGAACGTATCCAATGAGGGAGCAAAGCGAGCATTGGATTGCGAAGTAATCCTAAATGAACTGCAATAGCAGTTCCGGGGGTTGGCGAGCGCCAGCGAGTAGGGGGCAAAGTCTCCTAGTTATTTGTATTATATAAACCTTGGCGAACAATAGGTATTCTTTGGCCAAGATATAAACCTATGTCCATACTAAATTAAAATCTGTGTCTCGTGAGATAATGGTCAATGTTCTCCTTATTATGAACACCGATACATCTTACACAATTCCTTATATAGGATAATTGGAGCATTTCAACCAGTGATGGGCATCATTCAAGGAAATTTTATTCACGACTAAATTTAGTCAGAATAAATTTATTCCGAATGATTATTCATATGCAATTTAGTCCTTATTCATCATTCATTATGTAAACGTATGCAAATTTTTGAATAATGATTCATGAATAAATTCATTAGTCAGGACTAATTTTTCTGATTAAAATTTTGAATAACCAGCGAAAAATGCAAGCATTATGTTATTTTCCTTGCAAGTTGCTCGTCGATTATAGTAATCGATTTCAAATGTAATTTTAGATAAGGATTGCTTAGTAATTAACTACTTGCAATGATCATGATTACAAGTAATCACAGTAACAAATAATTATTATTTCTCATTACAAGCGGTAATGATTATTGATAATCGCATCAAAAATTGATTACAGATAATCAGAATTGCAAATAATCAGAATCACAAATAATCAAGCCCTGGTATTGCAAGCAATCGCGACTACTTGTAATCATATAGAAAAACTACAAGAAATCATAACTACAAGTTATCATAATCTAACAATTACAGGTAATCTTAAATTTAAGGAATTATGATATATATGATTACAACACGATCAGATGTTATCATAATTTCAAGTGGGATTAATTACATTGTAATAAGGATTGTAGGTAATTGAATACTTTTAAAACAATGCATAAATTGTATATGTAAATGTATTGTTTAGTTCACTATTGCTTGGTTTATTAAATGAAAACCTTTAAACATAGAATTACGTACGAAAATACGCACATAAATACAGGAATAAGAATACATGTAATTAAAATATAATTAATAATAAAATATAGTTATTGCGAGTGCATGTAATAAAATAATGGAAAAAAATAAAATAGGAATTCACCAAATCTTGAATGCCAGGAAAATGACATATTACCTTAGAAGTTTAAATAACAGTCAGTTTAAGTTAATAGTAAGCAACTCAACTTAAGCCTTTATGTTAGATGGACCATAAATTGCTTAAATTAATTCTTTTTATCCACTGTAGAAAGAATTTTAAAAAAATTTGTTGCTGATATGTACAGACTAAAATTATGTATAATAATCAATCAATAACTAAATAAATAACTTTGATTACATCCAAGCATATTACAATCATACATAAACTTGGTATTAGGTTAATATTTGCTTTCCCTCCTTACAGTATTAGCAGTTTAAAAAAATTTCAGGTAACACTTCAATGTCCTGGCATTCATAAGACAAGAAAATGACAGCCAGGATAATAACAAATTCGCCATTTTATAGCATATAACTTTACTTTAATTAAATATTTTGGCCTAAGACGTTTATATTCTGTAGAAAACAACAGGATCGCTTAAAATAACTCAGACAAATCTATGTAGTTTGTGTTATTAATGGTTTCAAGAAGCCAGAAAAATGACAACACAAAAACCTACTCACCTTGAAAAGTTTTTTGAAACAGATTTTGAACCAGAAAATTGGTTCTTTATTCATGCAACACGACATGTTCATATAGGAGGGTATCTAATCAATCTATTAACATAAGATATTGATTGCTGAATCTATCTATTTTTGTTATAAACCACTAAAAAAAAGTAGCCAGGAAAATGACAGATTTTCTTGGGAAAAACAAATTACTGACAGAAAAAATTAATTTAAACTAAGTTTTTGTAAATAATACCCTCTGCGTATATTCTAGAAATGCTTACACTGGTTGAGATAAAAAAAATTAGATATTGAAAAATTTATAGGAAGTTTTGAAGCTAGTTATTATAGGAAACATTGTGTGCCCTACTTACGTATGCATGTACCATTGAACATACAATGCGCATATGCACGGATATACTACGTACTATATATTATATACGGATATACAATGCATGTAGGTATTCAACTTTTTTTACTTATTCATGCAAGCATTTATGTACAGTAATCGTTCTTGCATATATATACGCTTAAATAAACAGCATAGTTAAGTTCTCATGTAAGTACAACATATTTATGTATTCACGCAGTAACTATTTTTACAATTATTCTATGATTGCTGGTAAAAATGTCTGCTGATAATCGTACATATTGATTACATTGATTGCTTAAAAAAAAAGATTTCGGTAACTTGTAACCATATACCAGTTATCGCGTCTTGTTGTGATTCCATGTAATCATAATCACTTTTTATCTAAACTCGTTACTTGTAACTTATAAAAATAATTACAAGTAGTTTATTACCATGTACGTTTTATTTGTAGTTGCCACAATCGTTGCCAATTAGAGTATTCCGTACCCATTTCCTTTGAGCAGTGAAATTATTCAGTTATTCTTGACTAATGAGTGAAGAATAATGATTGAAAATAATGAATGATTTATTCTTTATTCAAAATATTTCTGATTTATAAATAAATCTTTATTCATTATTCAGGAAGATTTTGAATAATTATTCATCATTCTTTATTCATTATTCTGAATGACAAGGGTCCCATCTCTGATTTCAGTCCTTTTTTTCTCTCCTCCTTATTGCACCCTTAGTATCTGCTATTCTGCACAATTATGAAACGATAATAGTTTTTTTTAATCAGAGCAACTCAATTGGAGCTGATACTGTAAATGAAACAGCATCTACGAAATGAACAGAATTTAGCAATGGCTATGTAAAGAAAACTAATAGATAAATTCAGCAAGGCAGAATTCGCTGTAAACTTTGGTTGCGTTTTCAATTACAAATTAGTTCATTATCATATATGCTTCAATGCATCGAATTTTGAATCTCAAATCAACACTACAGTGGATTGCTCATGTAAATTCATCTTTTCTGTTTCTTCTTCTTCAGTAGAGTGAGAGCCCTGGGTTAGACCTGACTTTTTCTAGAAGTCTTAACCAGGCGTCCCACAATTTGGCAATTTTCCTCCAATTATTGGTTTTCAGAATATCTAAGTCTTTTTCAAGTCTATCAATCCATCTAAGGTTTTTACAAACATTTGATACCAATACACATTTTTCCTCACGACAGGTAGCTTCCATTTTTTTTTAAAAAAAGCGAAAATCGACCAACCCTAATTAATTTTTTATGAAATAGAAGTTTTATTAAATTATGTAATCCAAAGCATTCCTTCACAAATATTTTCCTAAACAATCATTTCTTAGCTACAAGCAATTTAAAGAAGTAGAATTTGTGTGGAACTGTTTAATCCGGTGGAAGGTGAACTACATTATAACCAGAAGTAAAATATGAAATTAATAATTATTCGTTGCATTTCATTGTCTGAATTTTAATATCTTTTTTCTAGATTAAGTTGTTTTTAACTTTAATGATAAATATTATATTATATAATATTATTAAGTTAAATAAAACTTTATTATATAAAATAATAAATATTAACTAAAATTTATTTTTCCAATAGAATTATATTTAAATAAATGAATATTATAATTGTATGTAAAACTTTTTCAATTCACTTAAAAATTTCTCCAAATATGGAAAAATACTCAAAATTAACATTAAGGGTTCCAAACTCCTGACTAGGACTGGGCGATATTAGAAATTATGTATCGTGATGCATCGTCAGTTTTGCATCGCGATATAGCGATGTATCGCGATATAGTATTTTTTAATTTCATTTACTTGTAAGGCTGCAGATTTCTATCAAAACTTCATACTCAGATTGATTTAAATCATATAAATTTGAAGATATATATGTTTTGCTTAAGAAAGATATTAAATAAATTGACTACAATGTACAAATCTTACTTAAAATATTTATTGAAATGTTTGTTTAGAAATTCATAATACGCGTAAAACAAAAAGTTAAAAACTTTTTTTAAAGCGTTTTTTACAAATTAATATTTTCTTGTACTATTATGCATAAATAATTACATATTTATTAAGTTCGCTCGTAATGTTCAATTTCTAAATGAAACGTTAAAAATTATTTGTATGTTTAAAACAAAGTGCTAAAAAAATTTTAGAAAAAAAACGCTTTTAAAACACTATTTTTTATTATTATCATTTCAGTTATTATAGTTCTATTATAGTTCATTTACGTCACACTAGAGCTGCGCAATGGGCTATTGGCAACGGTCTGGGAAACATCCCTGAGGATAATCCGAAGACATGCCATCACAATTTTGATCCTCTGCGGATGGGATGGCACGCCCGCTTCGGTAGCTCGACGACCTGCGCGTGAAGTCGAGCACTTTACGGTAGAACAGTTTAACGAGGACCAATACCGCACACCCTCGGTCCCTACGCAGACTGATCCAAGTGGTCACTCACCTGCACACTGACCGCAGCCAGTGATGCTTGACTTCGGTGATCTGCAGGGAACCGTGTCTTAACGATTAGTCCACTGCGGGACCTTATCATTTCAGATAAATAATTAAATTAAATTAAATAGTGACCAAATTATGAACGAAAAACAAAGTAAGATTTAATTTCTTAAAAATAAAAAAATTGTGATATTCGATAATATATTTAGTTAATTAACAAATAATATGAAAAGAATATTTTTTAAAAAAAAATTTTATACTCTCTAATAAAACGTGGTGCTAAACGATTTAAAAAAATGAATAAAATACGCAAACCTTTCAAATTTTTTTGTATAAACAAAGTTGATTGATTTATCTCCAAATCCAAATGACAAAAATAAATTTTGTTTTAACTTTATTTCTAAAAATAAAAACAACAAGATTTATAAAATTAAAATCAGTAATAAAAACTCATTAAATTATTAGAAGTTTCATGCAAAAAGTTCTTATTAAATTAAAAGAAAGTCAAAAAATAACCTAACAAATTCAATTCTTTATGGGCGCCTAAATTAGATTGCCGATAATTTTCACATTTAAAAATAAAAAGAAGTTTTTTTAAAAAAAAACTTATCTAGTTAATGAAGAAACTCTTCTTTATATATTCTTTTCAATAATAGATTGCCTTCAGTACAAGGTAACATCGGCGATCACGAAGTTAGTTCCACTGAAAATAATCTACAAGAAAAGTCGCGACAAAGAAAAAAAAAGCTAAGAGGTGCGAAAAGGAACATGCGATATAACGATATGTGTTCTCAAAACTCTGATTCTGATTCTACAGCTCACCAATCAAGGCCATTTCAACATAACGAAACGAACATCGTCTTCCACAGCGCGAGTCGACATCGGAACGTAAGAGAAGAGTCTTATATCGCTATATCGTTATCTTATAACCTTGCGTGTCTTATATCGCTATATCGTTTTGCGCTCGTTGTGTTTACTCGACGGCTTAAATCAGATTTCTGATGCATCGCCTTGAATGAAAGTCGCTGTATCGTCTTGCCGATATATGCGTTAAATCGATATGCCTCGATACATCGATTTATAGCCCAGTCCTACTCCTGACCCAACTACGGGACTCTATTTAAAAGATTTGCGGGTAGCCCCTATATTTTGTGGATCAGAAATCCGAATACATTGAAGAAAAAAAACGTATGTTTACTCAGAAAAAGTACGCTTTAGTGTCTGATTTCGGCTGATATCGTCTGCTCAAATTTATCAGCATATTTGAAGTCACCCTTTCGAACCCTTAAGAATGAGTCCTAGAACGTAAAGATCCGAACATGAGATCAAAAGTTATTCTGGATGGTTTGTTTCTTTTTTTCGCGTCGTACAAGCAGTACGATATACTAAAGAAATTTGATATTTAGGTCAATAATTATTAAATGTTAAATTTGTTTTAAAGAATCAGCACTCTAAAGGTCGCAGCAATGCAACAACTGAGCCTCGGAAGTTGCCATACTGGTAGGGTCATTTTTTTTTACCTTAACAAGAATTATATTTGAAATTCCAATTAACTTGTTTGCCCGAAAATGGAGTCTCAGAACACTAAAAGATGGTGTTGTTGATGAGGGGTAACAAAAGGGGGGTAATTTATCCATGAATCTTCATTTCTAATTAGGGTGGACTGTATTATCGCTGGTTAAGACCTAAATTTTGTAAATTTTTCTAAATCTGGTAAATGCTAGCATTGGAATACGACAAGAGAGAGCACCACCACAACCTTATAACAGATTGTTTATTTCTACTCTGAGTGTTACAAAAACGTTACTCTAGATGGCGCTGGAGTAAAGATACAACAGATGGAAAAACGCTATATTTATCTAGTACTTCATTATAAAATTGCTTAAATATATAGCTTGTAGGTTTATTGAGATAATGTACTATGTATTTAAAAAAATCGCATAATCAGAATTAATTTTAATGTATATTCGCGCAACCAAGCGTAAGTTGGAAAATCTAGCATCCAAAAAAGTACGACTTTTTTTCCCCTCTAATTACTAAACACTTTCTGTTTTCAAAATATAGATAAGAAAAATAAAGATAAAAATTTTAAAATAATCACATTCCAGCTCAAATAAATATTTTCAAAAAAAGAATTTTTTTTTCTTAATTTTTAACTACATAATATTATAAACGAAATTGTCGAACAGATTTTAAAACTCAATTCAAATAAAACTAGCAATCATTTTTGAAATTATGGAAATCGAAATATCATGCTCATTAAAACGTTTTTTTCTTAATTTCACGTTCTAATTTTTCTCTAATTTTCATTTATTTATTTTTAAGAAAATGATTGCGTTTACATTCTAGCCTTGCGTTTACATGTTCTAATATAAATGTATTAAAATATTGCCTTACGTGTTGGCACTATCTAATCCAATTATTAAAAAAACCTGACATTTATATAGAAAATAGTTTTAATTTGCCGCGATACTACTGTATTCGATTACAATGCGGACATGAATTGAAAAATTGATATCAAAATATTGATCTTGAAATAATTCGATGATGAATTTCACGAACATTGTTCATTTTGAAAATTCAATAGAAGGGACATAATAATAAGTGTTTTCGTACATAAATGTGGAAAATTTCTTAATCTTTCTAACAATGCAATAAAACAGTTAAAAAAATCTTTAGGGATTTGAATGACATGACGAATTTTATTTCGATAAAAAGAAAACAAAAGCAGATCTCATCAGATTGAAGTATTAGATTTTACTCAATACAGTATTTGACTTACAAACAAATGCAATCTAAATTACGCAGGAGATTATTGTACAAAGTTAGAGACCAATGTTTTTGAAGAATAGATAATTTTTAGCAGTTAATAAGAAAATAATTTTTAATTTTAGAAATATTAACGAATAATTTTAGATTATAATTTATTTAATAAGCAATCTTAATTAAATTACCTAGTATAGTCTTAAAGATTTGCACGAAATACTACTTGAAACAAAATGATTTCCGCAAAGTTTAAAAAAGATATCATTCAGCCTAGCGATTGGAAATTTTTTATATACTTTTTAAGAATTTTTGGAATGGCAATGTTAGAAGATTCAACTCCAAAATGCAATTTTATCCAGAAAGTAAACATGACATTTTATACAGTTATATACTCAATGTGGGTTATATCTTCCACGTATGTTTCAATTGCTGTCAACCTATCTTCAGAGAAAAACATTGTTTTCTCCTTAATGAACATCCTTAAGATGGTCATTGTAATTGCTATATCAGTAAATCTTCGTTTAATCTTAAAGAAAGTGATTAAGAAAGTGCAGCTGATACGCTTAATCGGGAACTACCATCGTATAAAACCTTTTCGAAGGAAATCGAATAAGTTAGTGATGCTTTCATTCGTTTTACTTTCCATTTACTACATAGCACGCATGTCACAAGGCACTGTGTTCAAAATTGATATAACATCACCTTTGAGATTATTTTGCATTGGAATTTTTGGTCAAAGAAATTCCCCCAGTTTTGATCAGCCCTACATTAAAACGGTAAAAAGTATTCTTTTTTGTTCATCATTCGCTTTTTTTACTTTTTTGCCATACACAGCTGGTGTCATCTGCTATTTAACTCAATTGGAGAATTTCAATATTATTCAATCTTACTGCTCCACAGTTAAAGTGGTTGTTAGAAATGAAATAACATCAAAAAATTTATCAGCAATCATCAATAACTATGAACGAATAACAAATGCCGTAAAGGAAGTCAATGATTTGCTTGCAACTTTGATCGTGTGTTTGATTGGATATTGGTTTATGGCTATTTGCTTTTACCTCTATATATTTTTAAGTTATGCTACTACTTTGCAGTGTGTGACGTTTTCAATCAGTTTGGCAGTTGTATCAATTCAATTAATAAGTTTCGTTAATATCTGCGATAAAATTGGAAATGAAATACTGAACATTCGAGCATTTATAGATTTTGAAATTGAGCAAAATAAAAATGTGCTTACGAAAGAAGCTGGAATTTTATTCACGCATTCAGCATTTAAACGATTCAGTAAAAATGTTTCTGTTGCCCCTTTGGGTTTTTTTGAGTTGAATAACAGTTTCATTCCTGGAATCTTTGGATTAATTATAACTTATAATATCATTCTTTTGCAATTTCAGGAAAGCCCACACTCAGGGGACGAGCCTTCTTCTTAAGTCGGAAATTATAAAATTCTAAATGAAAATATACTTAGTAATAAAGGAATTACACTAAGTCAATAAGCAATATTAGATATCACAAAAATTACAGTAAGCCAATAAGCAATATAAGCAGTGGTAAATCTAGACAGTTGAAAGAATTACAAAAACATAAATAAATTTGGGAATGCAATAGGAACAGATGAATTTCTCTGTTTTTGTAATTTATTCTTGGTTATTAAATTGAATAACAGCTTCAGCTGAGGCACGAGGACCAGAAGCTTGAACAACAGCAATTTTAAGAAGATTCTGCATTTTGGGCTTCAAGTCATGAAGTGGTCACGATTCTCTACGTTTTCGAACACGCATTTTAATGCGAAATGTTTTGAATTAGACCTTTCTGAACTCTTTAAAATTTTGGTCAAACATTTTCGGATTACTCTGCATAATATGTCTGAGTTGTTTTTCGGGATGAGACTGAAACTCGCATATCTTAGCGACTGACATTGATTAATAGTGTGTCTAAACTCTTGTAAAATTTGGTCAAGTATTTTCGAATCACTCTGCATAGTGTGTCAGAGTCATTTTTCGGAATGTGACCGGAGTTTTCATCTTTAGGGTGGTCGGTTCATTTTTTTGCGCATTGTACATATCAAAACTCTTCTTACTAGATATTATAATTAGGAATTCTCTCAGTTTTTCCACTTTTAGGATCTCCTGCTACGGTTGGAAAAATATTTATCCTCATAGCACCTCAATTGCAGCTGATGCTGAAAGTGAAATGATATCTTCGAAATTGACTTGAATTATCATCGAATAAAGAGCAAAAAGTTGTGAGGAAAACCAATGATTCGCTTCATTCTCAGATTGTATTTTTGAATTCAATTATCATGTGCCTTTCCCTGTTTTCATATTGAATCTATGTACTTTTCAACTTACTTTCCACAATGGTTTGTTCATGAAAATCCATGTTTAGACATGTGATGAGATTGGGAACGAAACTAGAGAAGGGAAAGAAAAACTGGCTTAGCCGACCGGATGTATAGTGGGCACGGAGCTGATATCATGTCATTTTAATTTATTTTATAACCGTCGCTGAACGGCCGACACAATTATTTGGGTTAATGACTACGATTGTTCAACTCCATAACCTTGTGATTTTAAACCCAATCGAGAAGACAAGGGAACTCCTGAATCAAGTGTTGGAAGAAATTTGATTTCGTGGAGACCTTTTTGATGCAACTAACCCATATTTGAGACCCACCTACGAAAACTTCTCACTGTCAGCTCGCCGTATGCGGAATTCGTATCCACCAGCCATAGTTGGGATTCGAATCCGGTTTACCTATAAAGGTTCCAGTTTCAAATCCCGGATATGACGTGCTTGTTCTTTCCTTCTCCTTTTCGCTCTTTTTCTCTTGGAGCAACGGTTGCCTACCTACTATGATGCCCTTGAGAAAGTGGTCAACAAATCTGTTCCTTCGATACCCGAATGATGAAAGTCAGTACCCGGGGGAGGGGGTGGCATTGGAGAAGAAAAAAAAGAGGAGCTCAAAAGGGTGGATCATTCGCTGCTAGATTAACTTTCATTTTAATTTCAAACTTTCTTTTGCAGTTTATTCATACTTAACTGCTTGCGGACGATTGAATGTAAAAAAAAAAAGATGTGATGAAATGCATCCTTTAAACTCTTGACTTAATATTACACTGAAGTCGGTATAAAATATGTTATTGTGAATGGCCGAAATCTAACTATCTAAGCAGCTAACAAAAATATAAGAAAGAAATACTTGACAGCATCGTTAAGGGGGTATTTTTGTGGAAATAGGTTTTTTATAGTGCACTGAATAACATAAGTCAACACCTCCTAGAAGAGAGAAGGCGTGGATCTATTTAATAGTCCGACGTAACGAACATAAACTGCACACTGGGGGTTGTAAGAAAGATGTCTGGCTACTAAGCTGAGCAGTGGTGGAATTATGAAAGTTGTCATTACGTTTGGGCTACAAAAGGATCGAATTTCTTATTTATGATAACAAGTGCTGAGGCCTTCTCTCTTCCAAGAGGCTTGGTTTAAGTATTGGGAAAAATTGTTGATTATGGTAATGTTTGATTTTCAGGAGTTGACCTAGAGCTAATATAATGTAGCTTTATGCTAAATTATATTAAATGTCGTTAATCTTTATGTTGAAGGGGTGGATTTCAGGAAAAATGTTGTGTTTAATCTAATTACGTAAAGCTATCTAGATGACCAACGCATAATAATAAATTGAAAAACTGGAATCGTTTTAATTTTATCTTGCAGGTTGAGCATTTTCAGTATTATGTATGATTTCGTAGTGTGAGATCCATTAACTGATTAATTAGTTGGTTTTCAACCGAAAAAGATTATCTAGCTAATAACAATAATTATATTCTGAAAAAGTTGCATTGATACAAACTAATGCTTATTTTCAATGTAAGTTGACTAAAAAACGCTTGTTTGTAAAAAGCAGTTTGTTTGAAACACCAAGTAATGTGAACCAGAAACAATGAAATTGTATCTTGAAGCTATTAAAGGACGATTTTTATTTCATTCTAATTTTTAATTATTGATACGTAAAAGATTTTACGAGTGGAAGTTAATGTTTTAAGTATTCTATTTTCATCAAAACTCCACCGAACTTCCCACTCCTTCGCCTTCGATGCCAAGTGAATGATTTTCTAAAGTTGTTTGTCGACTATTTGTGTGTGTTGCCAAGCGAACTTGTCTTGTTCTTCCACTCGAAAAGTACTCAAATAGTGCCACTTACCTAATTTATTCACCGAGCATCTTGTAACATAGCATACATAATGCATTTAGCAACATAAATGAATGTTATACATTTAAATACAGACTAAAATAAGAACTTTCTCCGAGAATAAATATAGATATTTTTAAAAAATCTCCTCATTTGGTAGAATATTTCCAAAATTGTGCAGATTTTAATTTGACGAAGGTTGATATCATACAATCTTTCAACTGTTTGAATGTGTTTCACATTGAAAGAATAATTATTTGTCTTATATAAACCTATGTCCATACTAAATTTAAATCAGTATCTCGTAAGATAATGGTCAATGTTCTCCTTATTATGAACACCGATGTACCTTACACAATTCCCTATATAGGATAATTGGAGCATTTCAACCAGTGATGGGCATCATTCAAGGAAATTTTATTCACGACAATTATTAAATTTAGTCAGAAAAAATTTATTCTGAATGATTATTCATATGCAATTTAGTCCTTATTTATCATTCATTATCCAAACGTATGCAAATTTTTGAATAATGATTCATGAATAAATTCATTAGTCATGACTAATTTTTCTGATTAAAATTTTGAATAACCAGCGAAAAATGCAAGCATTATGTTATTTTCCATGCAAGTTGCCCGTCGATTATAGTAATCGATTTCAAATGTCATTTTAGATAATGATTGCTTAGTAATTAACTACTTGCAATGATCATGATTACAAGTAATCACAGTAGCAAATAATTATTATTTCTCATTACAAGTGGTTGTGATTATTTATAATCGCAGCAAAAATTGATTACAGATGATCTGAATTACAAATAATCAAGCCCTGGGTATGCAAGCCATCGTGACTACTTGTAATCATAAAGTAAGACTACAAAAAATCATAACTACAAGTTATCATAATCTAACAATTACAGGTAATCTTAACTTTAAGGAATTATGATATATATGATTACAACACGATCAGATGTAATCATAATTTCAAGTGGGATTAATTACATTGTAATAAGGATTGTAGGTAATTGAATACTTTTAAAACAATGCATAAATTGTATATGTAAATGAATTGTTTAGCTTACTATTGCTTGGTTTATTAAATTAAAACCTTTAGACATAGAATTACGTACGAAAATATGCACATAAATACAGGAATAAGAATACATGTAATTAAAATACAGTTAATAATAAAATATAGTAATTGTGAGTGCATGTAATAAAATAATGGAAAAAAATAAAATAGAAATTCACCAAATCTTGAATGCCAGTTAATTACATATTAGCTTAGAAGTTTAAAAACAGTCATTTTAAGTTATTAGTAAGTAACTCAACTTAAGCCTTTATGTTAAATGGACCATAAATTGCTTAAATTAATTCTTTTTTATCCACTGTAGAAAGAATTAAAAAAAATTTTGTTGATGATATGTACAGAATAAAATTATGTATAATAGTCAATCAATAAATAAATAAATAACTTTGATTACATCCAAGCATATTACAATCATACATAAACTTGGTATTAGGTTAATATTTGCTTTCCCTCCTTACAGTATTAGTAGTTAAAAAAAATTCCGGTAATACTTCAATGTCCTGGCATTCATCAGCCAGAAATGACAGCCAGGATAATGAGAAATTCGCCATTTTATAGCATATAACTTTACTTTAATTAAATATTTTGGCCCAACACGTTTATATTCTGTAGAAAACAACAGGATTTCTTAAAATAACTCAGATAAATCTACGTAGTTTATGTTATTAATAGTTTCAAGAAGCCAGGAAAATGACAACACAAAAACCTACTCACCTTGAAAAAAATTTTGAAAAAGAAAATAGGTTCTTTATTGATGCGACAAGACATGTTCATATAGGAAGGTATCTAATCAATCTATTAACATAAGATATTGATTGCTGGCTCTATCTATTTTGGTTATAAACCACTAAATAAAAGTAGCCAGGAAAATGACAGATTTTCTTGGGACAAACAAACTATTGACAGAAAAAATTAATTTAAACTAAGTTTTTGTAAATAATACCCTCTGCGTATATTTTAGAAATGCTTACACCGGTTGAGATAAAAAAATTAGACATTGAAAAATTTATAGGAAGTTTTAAAGCTAGTTATTATTGGAAACATTGTTTGGGACATGCCAGGAAAATGACATTTTGAAGTTCAATAAAATTTTTTAACTGTGCAAAACAGTCAATGCTAGTGCAAAGTCATTTTAAAATGCTAACAGCAATGATATTTATTAATTTTTTTAAAAAAAAGTTCTTTCAGTATTATAGTATTAGATCTTGGAGCAAGAGACAGTGAATTGTCACATTTCGTGAGAATCACCCATATACATATGGGGGTACGATATATGAGCGAGCTAACTGACGTATATAAATTGCTATTACATAGTGCATACGCAAGTACATTGTATGAGCATATGAACATACGTATTGTATATATATACCTTTGTACGTGTTTTGCATGTACACATATACGTACGCATATGTACGTACGTATGTATATTTTTACATACACACATACATTTTATATTTTGTACGTACACTGAATGTGCATCTGAGCACATATACGCACGTTTTCTTACATACTTTGTGTACATACATGCATACTAATATACATTGTGTGCCCTACTTACGTATGCATGTACACTTGAACATACAATGTGCGTATGTACGGACATACTACGTACTATATACTATATACGGATATACAATGCATGTAGGTATTCAACTTTTTTTACTTATTCATGCAAGCATTTATGTACAGTACTCGTTCTTGCATATATATTCGTATAAACATACAGCATAGTTAAGGGCTCAGGTAAGTACAACATATTTATGTATTCACACAGTAACTATTTTTACAATTATTCTATGATTGCTGGTGAAAATGGCTGCTTATAGTCGTACATATTGATTACATTGATTGCTTGAAAAAAAAAAGATTTCGGTAACTTGTAACCATATACCAGTTATCGCGTCTTGTTGTGATTCCATGTGTGGTGTGATCATGGGATCACCACAATGTTTACTTTTCATACTGGGCTGTCTCCAACAGGAACGCCCTCTTCATTGCCTTTGCAGGATCTCTAGGGCTCGACTCATAGCTCGTCTTTAGAGATTCTTGCAACCGCTAAGGAGGGGACGCTATCTTTTGGAGATAGACCAGTATTCCCCGTGGATTTTTGAGGAGTGTAGCTGCTTCATTTTTTGAGCTGCGTTTTTTTTCTCCCCCTGTTTGCTCCACGCCGTTATAATTCATCTTAAGTTTATTCCTTTCTTATCTCCATAAATTTAACGTATAGCAAGTCATCTATTTCGAGAATTTTACTACTATCTAAAATATGATATTTAAGTAAATTTACATTTATACTCCCTGGAGCACACAGGGAGGACATAGTGCACGTGTTGAACTTCATCTTGTATTCCATGAACTTCACTTAAAAATGTACGATGTACTTCACTTGAAAATGTGACGATTAAATAAAAGTATCTATGATGTAGTTGATGTCTAGAAGTCTTTTAGCTACGCCACCCTGAAATATCTCCCACTTCAAAGTCAGTTGATCTCTGTTAATGATCGATACCATGAGACGGGGAACCACCTGCTCTGGCGAGCAGCATCTACTCTCCAATATGCGCCAACAACACGAAACCATGTAATCATAATCACTTTTTATCTAAACTCGTTACTTGTAACTTATAAAAATAATTACAAGTAGTTTATAACCATGTACGTTTTATTTGTAGTTGCCACAATCGTTGTCAATTAGAGTATTCCGTACCCATTTCCGTTGAGCAGTGAAATTATTCAGTTATTCTTGACTAATGAATGAAGAATAATGATTGAAAATAATGAATGATTTATTCTTTATTCAAAATGTTTCTGATTTATAAATAAATCTTTATTCATCATTCAGGAAGATTTTGAATAATTATTCATCATTCTTTATTCATTATTCTGAATGACAAGGGTCCCATCTCTGATTTCAGTCCATTTTTTCTCTCCTCCTTTTTGCACCCTTAGTATCTGCTATTCTGCACAATTATGAAACGATAATAGTTTTTTTTTTAATCAGGGCAACTCAATTGGAGCTGATACTGTAAATGAAACAGCATCTACAAAATGAACAGAATTTAGCAATGGCTATGTAAAAAAAACTAATAGATAAATTCAGCAAGGCACAATTCGCTGTAAACTTTGGTTGCGTTTTCGATTACAAATTAGTTCATTATCATATATGTTTCAATGCATCGAATTTTGAATCTCAAATCAACACAACAGTGGTTTGCTCATGTAAATTCATCTTTTCTGTTTCTTCTTCTTCAGTAGCGTGAGAGCCCTGGGTTAAACCTGACTTTTTCTAGAAGTCTTTACCAGGCGTCCCACAATTTGGCAACTTTCCTCCAATTATTGGTTTTCAGAATATCTAAGTCGTTTTCAAGACTATCAATCCATCTAAGGTGGGGTCGGCTTCTTTTTCTAGTTCCTATAGGCACAGCAAGTAATAGTTTAGATTTGTGTAGCTTAGTTGAATTTGTAATAAAGTTGTGAGCTTAATTGGAACAGCTGTTTTTGCAAACTGGTGATTCAGTTGCTGAGGGACTTTCACTTTTAAATGATGCATGTAAACGATTCAGTCAAAAAATTTCGGTTTAATCATTTAGACTTTTTCAAGTGGTTGTCCAACTTTCGGTTGTCCAAAACTTCGACTCTAACTTAGTGGGCGTTCTGATGTTAGTGGAAAGTTTCAACTTCATTGTTTTATAATATCATCCGATATAATTCTGTTTCAGCTTATACGATTATCTATTTGGGCTCCGGTGACTTAAGAATCGGACTCCGCAAAAATCTACTGAGTACATGTGATATACAAGCTCATAAAATCTGTGGAATCAAAAGACTTGTGGTGTGCCGTACCAAAGGTACAGAGATCAGGAGAAAACTTCTTTCCCCTTCAGATCCATGTATAACTTGTGGAAGTGGCCATAGAATGAGATCCCTTTAGCACAGGATTTAAATTGCGAATCATCTAAAGTATCTTCGGATCATCTACAATATTTGGTATCTTCGGATCATCTGCAATATTTGGTATCTTCGGATCATCCATATTGATGTTTCCGAGATCATCGTCAATAGCTCATAGTTCGGATCTAGTACAACGTAAATAAAAGTACCGTACCATACCAAAAAAAATTTTTTAAATCAAAAATTCGAAAATTTTGAAATGGTTAATGATTTAAAATTACAGAGTAAAACTTATTAAATGTAAACCAAAGACAAGCCATTGGCTAAAAAATCAAGCAAAAGAAAAAGAGACACACAAATACTAGAAACTGTCATTTAATCAGAAATAAAACCCATTATCAATCACTCGTGTTACTTACAAGAACAACATCAGAAAGCAATGATAAAAACGTTTAAAGTAAACTGTTGTTGTATTTGACAGAAAAGTTTTGAACTAAATTCAGAATTTATGAGAGGAAACATTTATAGTCTTAAACATGAATTTGCTGCAAGAATATTTTTTTATTCATAATCGTTCTCCAGTTATAACGTTTTGGAAACTTTTAATCTAGCCTAGGACGCCGTGGATACTGCAAAATTCGCCTATGCTCTCAGAATTGTTTCCCCGGAGTTTTCTTAATATTGTAACATTTTTGTAGTATTTACATAATGCATATTTATTTCACTTTTTTTTTTAAAAACATTTTGCACGTATGAGTTTAATATGTATTTTCTCTTTGAGCCTTATAATGCATAACGTATATTTAGAAAATAAATATCGAAAAGTTCCTTATCCTTATTTCAGGCAGGAAAAGAGGACGTCTTATGCAGAAGAAGATAAATGTTTAAAAAAAATCAATTTTACATGATATAGTTTTGATTAATATCCTTGTCTAAATAAGAGATGGCAGCACATTACTTTCTACGTCATAAAACTTAAAATAATTGTAAGGTACTTCCAATGTTTAAGAAAATTTCAGAAAAGTAAAATAAACTCTTCATATGGTTTCAGAAAGGCTGAGTTTCAAGAAAAAAATGAAAACATGCTTAAAAACTCTTGAAAAATCCTTGCAATTGTAACGAAAAATTTAAAACATCAATTTTTTTTAATTACTGAGCTTTTCTAATTATGCATTAAATCATTTTTGCGTCAATTTCACATTATTTTCCAATTTGTGTTTTTTATGTTTTATGTTTACAATGCCGAAACGCCTTTTTCGTGTTTTAAAATACCTAACAACTCAGTTGCCACCTACTTAAGAATAATAATCCAATACAATATTTTAAAATTTCAAATAGTTTATAAATTTAACAATAAATTCGACAAAACATCATAATATATCTGCAAACAATTGAGTTAGGTATCAAACGTGCATGTTACTGAATAAAAGCTATTAAATAGCACTTAGGATATTAAATTTTATCTATATGGACATCTAATAATAAAGAAATGAGACTTTTTTTCCCCTTTTAACATATTTTATAATACTTACGAAAAGAAAACTCTCAATGATTTAAATTGTACAGCAAATTGCATCCTTTGATTAATAAACATTAAATCGAAATTCTTTGTGGTGTCTATTTGGGATAAGCTGTCGTCTTATTCGATGTCTAAGTGTTTAAACAATCGAATTATAAGTGGAATTTTAAGACACATCGTGAATTTTAAGATCAGATAGATCATAGAATCGTGAAATTTCTTTTACCGATAGATACATAAATAATCTGAATTCCCTTCACAGAGAATCGTAATTCAGTTATGAGAGAACTGAATGTTTTGAGAATGGAATCTTAAATAAATTAATAAAAAGCGGTCATATTATTTAAACAAGGTATTTCCTCAAAAGAAAACTGCTTTTTGAAATGATCAAAAAACCACTTCTCCAGTCTAGTGATTGGAAATTTTTCATCAACTTTTTAAAAATTTTCGGAATTGTAGCCTTAGACGACGTGACTTTAAAATACAATGTTCTGCAGAAAGTATGCAATACATTTTCTGCAGTTCTTTTTTTATTCTGGACAGTGTCCTCGATATATATTGCGCTTTCTATGACTCTTGCAATCTTTAAAATCAACTTAGTTTTTGGTGTAATGGTCAGCTTTCTGTTGATCATCGTTGTTATTTTAGCCATCATTTTTCGTTTCATTTTGAAAAAGTTGTTAAGGAAAGTGCAAATGATCAATCGAATGGGTGGTGACACGCATTTAAACCATTATTGCAGGAAATCGAGTCAATCAGTGATTGTTTTATTCGTTTTACTTTTCATCCATTACATGGCTCATCTGTCTCAACACACGGTGTACGAAATCGGTCGAAGAAATTCATTCATTTTTGACAAGCCTATCTTTAAAATTGTAGGAAATGTTTTTATTTGTTCATCCTATGCCTTTTTCCATCTTTTTCCATCTGCGGCTGGTGCCATTTGCCACTTAACACAGTTGGAGAATTTAAACCTCATTCAATCTTTCAACAACAAAATGAAATCAGACCTTAAAAACTGTTTAACATGCGAAAAAGTAACAACAATCGTCAACATCTATGGACGAATAACGAATGCTGTGAAACAAGTCAATGATTTACTAGCAACTTTAATTGCGTGTTT